>NC_081347.1:70019056-70029739 GCF_029784015.1 Lycium ferocissimum
ATCCACTTGTTGCCCTATCCGTTTCCCTGCATTTGTAAAGGTCACCTCCCACATTACTTACTATAATACAAGTATCTAGGAAAATAAATCACTATCGACATCCAACACTACCTATCTACGGTAACTCCCCTCCACCGACTCTCAACTAAACACAGAAAAATAAGCGATATTAACGACAATATACACACATGTATAACATAAAATTATGAGACGTAAGTGCTAATGCGATACGGGCCCAAACACACCGTACATACATGCTATCTCGATGTCATTGCTCGAGCAGCGCACGAGGACCCATGGTGTCCATGTACCACTCATTCCGGAATACTCCTTGGACCCAAGCACAAACCTCCGCTCCGGAACGAACCTCGGACGTGGATCCAAATCATGTGCATATATGTACTTCACGTACTCAACTCAACGGCCACAAGGCCAGATAACACAATGCCCATACTCGCCCATTGCCCTACCGTATTTCCCATAAACCATGCAATGAATGCACGAAACTACATGACTAACAATCATAATTCCGCCCTTGATGGGCGTAACGCCAACCAACTCAATATAATTCTTTAATAAACCTTTATTTTCAAGGAAACAACCATATGAACGTTCAACAAAATAGGATATATAGATCAATTCACCCCCTTGCATAAAGTAAACACGAGGTAACTCCTTAGCGCCAACATCACTTTCTATTAAACTAATCATTATTACTATAGCCATCATTCACCCCATATTTTTTTCCCACTAACAAGTCTGTCCATCCAAACTCCGTGTCTGAAGGCCTAAGCACGCATTCTCCCGTCAACTCTAAGTGTATATATGATTCGCTAATCAAAGTCTAACTAAAGTAAACCATAACCTACCACTTTGACAAACAGCTATCTGATTCTCTATGAATTTCTTGTCCTTTTAGCCTTCGTCCGAGTCCATGAGCGATAATATTTGTAGGGAATGGTGCAAAAGAAATTAGAAGGTTTTTTTTTATTGGGGTCAATGGTTTTTCTTTCATATGGAACCCTAGGAGCAGTCCTTGAGAGTCTTTTGTTGAAAAATGAGAGAAAAATAGACTAAGTAGCCAAATTCGGGCTACTGCCCGGCCGTGCGGCTACCACGGTAAGCGGTCACTACACCGCTATAGCGGCCCGCTTTATTTCTCCCCAAAAATTTTTTAAATTTTCCGAAATTAAATTTTTTTCCCATTCTTAACCCCCAACAATCAGGGTTTTTATTATTTCAATCCGACCAGATTAAGTTTCAAAATATTAAATAACGCCCCGAGGTCAAACAGAACCAATTAACTCCGTTCGCCCCAAGGGGGGGGTGGGGTAAGGGCACCCCCCGGGTCAAAAACCCAGAAACGGTCTCGAGCCATTTTGGGGAAAAAAGATGAACGACAAAACAAAAAAAAAAACCAAAAAAAAACCCCCTTCCCCCCATAACGGGGTGGACCGCATGCGGCCCCCCCCAGCGGAAAATGGCCCCGGAACCCAAAAAATAAAAAAAAGGGTGAGTTCACCCTCCCATTTCCCTCTACCCCCTAACCGAAAACCTCCCACTTCTCACGAAAATTTTCCCCCTTTAACACTCTCCCCCTTCTCCCTCCCATCCTTATAACCCCCCAACCCCTACCATTTACCAAAATCCTTACAAAAACGGAAAAGGTTTTTCATATCAAATTTTCATTTTTCTCGGGCTTAATCTCCCCCCATTTCGGTATGTTCTCCTTTACAAACCCTTTTCTTGATGTGGTTTTTTTTCGAAAATCCCATGCAACCTGATTGGGAAAAATTAAATTTTCTAGAAAAGGGTTTGGGTTCTTGGGGGGGTTTCCTTTTATCACGGGGGAATTTCCCTTATAAAACCAGCAACCTTTTTTGATTTTTAGGAGGGTTTTTTTTTGTCGGGGGTTTTCTTCTATGGTGCAATTTTTTTTTTGGGTTTTTGTTAAAATTTTGTTTGGGGATAAAAATAGTAGAACAAGTTATAAAAAAAACAGCATGCTATCTTACTCTTATTTCCCGACAAAACGGGGAAAAAGGGGGGAAAATTTTGTTTGACGGGGGGGAAGAATTTCACGACGAAAAAGTGGCCCCGGGGGGCGGTCCTTCCATCCAAAAGGTAGCATAGCGGGGAAATGTGCGGGAGGGGCCCCCGGGTTGGGCCCCGCCGCATGGACCCGCGCGGCCCGACCCAAGCACCCCGCAACGCCGCGCTGGCTTTTAGGGCCCCCACCCCGGGCCCCGCTTGGGCCCCCGCCACTATTTTACCACGGGGAGCCTTCGGAAATTTAAATTTTTTGGTTTTTTACTATTCCAAGGTCTATCACGCTAACTTTTTATGAAACTAACTCCCTCGTTCCCCGGGTTAACTCCCCAAAATCATGGGATCAACAACAACAACAAGGACAACAACCCCCGTCCCCCCTATTCGTTCCCAACAATTTTAAAGCTGTTTAGGAGCCAGCCAAGGGGCCCTTTGGGGGGTTTTTGTTAGGAAACATTAAAAATGGCCGAAATTTTACCGACCCCCCCTAGGGTTGGGCCGGGGCGGGCCCGGGGATGTCAAAAGGGCGGGATTTTAGCATGCTCCCTTTCTGATGGGCCGCCCCCGCAGATTACTATTTGGGGCTCCGCGTGACGCGAGTGCCGAGGTTATCAATAAGATTCAATGAAGAAACCAACCCACCGTGTGACGAGTCGCGGGCCAATGATGTTGAAGGTAACGGGCCGTGGTTAGTGAGAATGTTGGTAAGAGAATCAAAGAGGAAGAAGGCTATTGGGTTGTCTCACTATTGGCTATAAAGAGTCGACACTTTACTCCTAAGGCCCGGAGGTTGTTAAACCTCGTTGCCCGACCGGTTCGCCCCTCGAGTAATACTACTGATGTCACTTACCTGTGGGCCCTTGTGGTGGCTTGCATTCTAAATGGTGTGCCCGGTGGAACGTGCATGTAGGTGATCGCAGAGTGGCGACGTTTATGGCCAAGGTCGTTCGAGCTTGATATTTCCCTCCCCGATTACCTATTCGCCGTAACGTCGAGGCGCTCACGGAGTACGGGGGACCGCTATGTGGAGTGCGATGTTGCCTTTGACCCGTTGAAGGTCAAAGGGTCTCATAAGGGTGGGCAAGAAAAAGAGGACGGGCTCGTATGACGAGGCCAGCCGGTGGCCCGCTGAACGGGAGTAGTCAATCACGAACCCCGTGCACTCTAAAGCGTATGGGCGTATGGGCACGCCGAGGGCGGCCATGATGGAGATTCACACCGCCTTCTATGGAGGGCGATCGTCTGCAGCGCGCTGGGTCCCAGCTACTTTACGACTGAGCAGATGAAGGCTTACATGAAGACCCAGGCTAAGATGGGCAAGGTTGTTGATGCCTTGCAGGGTGCCTATGGATCTCTGGCTCAATCTCGTATGAGTCTTCGTGAAGATTTGGACAAGGAGAAGAAGAAGAGCCGGGCTAGAGACAAGCTATTTGTGAGGATATGGAAGGGTGTAAAGTGTCTCCTGAAGGCCCTAGTCCTGAAGACGAATCCTCCGAAGGTGACTACCAGAGATGCCTCCCAGTTCTTCTTTCTTAGCAAGTCCGGACTTGGCAGTGAGGATTCTAGTGATTCGGAGGATGGTGACGATGAGGTGACTAGCCGAGGAGTGGTTTAGAGATCTCCCCCTTTTATCAGCTTTGGTTAGCACTTGCCCGTGTTGGGCTCTGATGTTTAGACAATTTACTGTTTTGGTTGTGTTTTGACATATTTGGATAACTTTGTTTTGGTTGTTTTGATGCGGGTGCCCCGGTTTAAAGGTGCTCGTAAGACAATTGCCCTCGTTGGGTGGATGTTTTAATGAATGTGGTTGTTTTGGGAACTGACTTTTCTTGACTAGTCGATAAAACAAATAGTTTGGCAAAACCGAGGGGAGAAAGGCTGCGGTCGAACGGTACCGCTACGGCGGTCAATCACCGCTCGGCTATACGCCGTATAAATTTTGGGCTCGTTATAGCATCCGATACCCGCTATAGTTGATCCGTAATGGCGGTCCCCGTACTCTGCCACAAAGGTGCTACAGTGCCAATGGCTGAATTTTTGTACACCAGCTCAGATTACGAAGGGGTTTACGTAAATGATTAGCGCAAAAAAATATGGTCTTCACCTATGAGTATGACAGAGTTATTAAATTGCTAATATTCTCAGGATCAGTATCCAGTCTATAACATCAACATTACCCTAGAACTTTCCGCTTATTACACGGTAGATTTAGCGCCCTCTTTATAGAAGGTCTTCGCGAGTCAAAATGGAGAGACACCAATTGGAATCGACAGATACCAATTAGCTCATTAAGATACCAATTGGAATCGACCATTTACCAATTGGACCCAACTAGGAGACGGCGCATTTGAGTAGCACGATAGAATGAATTAAGAGAAACTTCTAGGTGTCCCCATAGCCTCCTTTGCGGACCCAGTGCGGACGTCGTCCTACCATTCCATGAACTCTCTTGGATATTTGCTCTTGTACTTGTCGAATAGGTAACCTAGGCTCTTATACCAAGCTGTCACGGCCCGACCACGGACGTGCGGGGCACCTCTCGCAATGCTTTGTCACAACGACCCATGGGCAGCGTGGGCACCTGCAATAATTACTAACCTAGTAGGCGAACCCTTACGAATAAACCGGCATTTCATTAGACGACAACATATTTGAAAAATTCAGAATATAAATTAAAAACTTCATGCAGACTTGTTTGAAAATACAATAAATCCGAAAGAAATTCTCAGGATCTAGACTAGACAGGTACAAGAGCTCCTAAATACATAAAGACAAATAAATGAAGCACGACCCTCACAAAGGGTAAAATAGAGTGAAGTTTGTAGGAAGAATGTCAGGCGATATACGGTGAAACTTAAGCTAAGACACAACGGCACGTCCCGCCCCGGAAAGGGCATAGCAAGAGTAGTATCAGTACAACACACGTACTGGTAAGCATCATAGGTCGACTAAGATTAGTTCACGCAATTCATGCAATACAATATAAAGTCAACAAGATAAGCAGACAAGTCAATGAAACTTCAGGTTCTAAATAAAAAGTTTTACGGATCAATATTTTTAGTTTTACTCTACGATGTTCACTCCTTTTATTCCTAAAATATAAAGGTATCCTACTAAATCACAACCATTCCCTTCCTTCATTACACCTAGTAACTCTTGTCCCCGCGTTCATTGCATACTATAACTTTACTTTTTGTTAGTAAAGTTCACACTCCTATTTCTTGCTATAATACAATGTATCTAGGAAAAATAAACCGCGTGGACATCCCGACACTACACTTATCTTGTGTAACCTCCTCCCCACCCAGATTCTCAACTAAAAACATAAAATGAATAAGCAATATTTATGACAGTAGTACACGTATGTGTAACATAGATTTATGAGATATAACGTAATGCAAAAGTGATACGGGGCCCAAACACACTGTACATACATGCTATCTGATGTCATTGCTCAGTAGTCATGACCTGCAGGGGACTCATGGTGTCCATGTACCACTCGTTTCGAAATACTCCTCAAACCCGAGCACAACCCTCCGCTCCGCAACGAACCTTAGATGCGGGTCCAAATCATATACATATATGTAATTCACGTACTCAACTCAACGGCCACAAGGCCAGATAACACAATGTCCATACTCAGCCTTGCCTGCTACCTATATTTTCGCATAAAACATGCAATGCAATGGACGAAACTACATGACAAATCAATCATAATTCCAACTCTTGATGGGCGTAATGCCAACCCAGCTCAATATAATTCTTTTAATACAACCTCTTATTTCCAAGGAAACAACCGTATGAACGTTCGACAAAATAGGGATATACGGACGGAATTCACCCCTTAAGGGTTGCATAACGTAAAGCACGAGAATAGCTCCTTAGCAACAACATCACTTTCTATTAAACTAAATCATTATTATTTGAGCCATCATTTACACCGTACTTTATTCACATTAACAAGTCCGTCCATACAAACTCCGTGTCCGAAGACCTAAGCATGCATTCTCCCGTTAACTCTAAGTGTATACACGATTCGCGAATCAAAGTCTAACTAAAGTAAACCATAACCTACCTCTTTGACGAATAACTATTTGATTCTCTATGAATTGCTCATCTTTTTAGCTTTCGTCTGAATCCATGAGCGATAATATTCGTAGGGAATGGTGGAAAAGAAATTAGAAGGGTTTGTTTTTTCTTGGGGTCAATGGTTTTTCTTTCATATGGAACCCTAGGAGCGGTCCTTGAGAGTCTTTTGTTGAAAAAGGAGAGAAAAATAGACTAAGTAGCCAAATTCGAGCTCACATCCCGCGTGGGCTGGCTAACTGCGGCGGTCACCACGCCGCCTGGCCCGGTACCACCGTGGCGGTCACGGCCGCTATAGTACGCTCCACGGCCGCTATAGCGGTCCGCTTTATTTCCTAGCCCAAAATTTTTAAATTCTTCCGAAATTAATTTTTCCCATTCTTAACTCTTACAACACATCATGGAGCTTATTATTTACAATCCTCGACCTAGATTGGGCATGGTTTCGCGAAATATTAAATCACGAATAGACGGGTCGTTACATTATGAATACCCATTTCTGGAAAATAGAGACAAATGAAGGATTTTTTAGCACGAAACACAGTTTTGGCCCAAAGTTGGCCCAAATTAGCTTACATTTTCAGACGGGATATACATGTTGGAATATAAAATGCCTTTATAAATATTTAAAGAACCTACGCGTAATATAAAGTTCCTGAACATACCAATACGAGTCAACCTGAGCCCCGGTGTATGAGTATAAATTAAAAACTTATAAATAACATTTCCTTCATAATTTTTTACAAACTTATACTTATTCCGTATATATAAAAGGAAACTACTTATACTAGGATGATATAAATCCGAAACTACGATACCCCTATAAATAAAGGGGATATATTCTTCCAAAATATATGATATGCATGATAGTTCTTTTATAAGAAAATAAACACAAAATAAGCAGTTTAAGCAAATACTCATACAACAATTCGAAGGCCAACCGTATAGTACGGATCCTTAATACTGGGGTGCCTAACACCTTTCCCAGGGCATTATCAGAACCCTTACCTAGAACTCTAGATTACGAAGGATTTTTCACTGTATTTGAATAAACCCTTCAAAACTGATTTTCTGTTACACCTGGGAAATTTTCCATTAGCATACAGTGAATAGACTAACGAGGGGCACGACGTATATGAGGTTTGGATAAGTAAGAAATATTCTTTAATGGTCCTAATTAAGTTTTCCAAAGACATCCGAGTTAAGGCAAGAAAGTTGTTAAGAGAAGCGAGTTATAAGTCGAGTGTCGGGCAAATTACGAGCATCAAGTTAATGATGACATAATGATGCTTTGAGGAAGAGTTATAACATCCCTTAGATTGCCAATGAAGTGATAAACAAGTGCTAAGAAGGTTCCATAAGGATTGAAGATCAAACATATGAGCGACGAACAACCGGTGGAACTATAGGTTCCGTGACCGTGTTCCACGGACAGCACCGTGATCCACGGACCGTGGATGGGTCCGTGGAGGCACCCGCGAATGGTGAGCTGGTGGTCATGAACCACGACCGGAGTTCCAGACGACCTTGTGTTCCACGGACCGTGGGAAACGAGTCAGAGTGGAGACTCCCAAAGCAACCCAGGAAATGTTTGATCTTTAAATGTAATGTCCCCTTCATTTATTTCATTTCCACCACTTCTTCAACACATCAAGACCTCTAGAACCTTCCATATATTTCATCCATAAGAAAACCAAAGAAATCAAAGATCAATGACAAGAATTGAAGTGAATCAAGTGTATGGAACCTCGCTAAAGTCATCAGGCAAGAAATTCCAAAAAGGTGAAATAGGGTTTTGGTGCAAAGAGGTGTATTACCATTCAAGGCTTATTCCTCCATCATCCAAGGTGAGTTTCATGATCTTTCTATGTTATTTAAAGTATTGATAAGTTGAAACACTTGGATTGTAGGAGAGTATAGAAAATGGGTCATAAATGGGTGAATAGTGTCATTGTTGAGTAGTAGTTGGAATGAATCATGAAAATGGATGTGTTGAGATTATAAATACGTTATAAATGACGTTTAGAACATGGAATAAGTATTGTATGTGAAAGAACATGATAATGGACTTTGGTCATGATTATGGAGAATTTGGAGTGAAATTGTGAAATGCGAATAATGTAAATGAATGACGATTGATGTTATGAATGTTGGGAGTTGATAAGGAATATGGCGGAAGTCGTATAAACAAGGAAATGCTGTCCAATTTTCTTTAGCTTTAGTAAGTACGTTCTTATGATTGTCTAGCTAATGTCGTCGAATTCCCTTGAAGGTAAAACAAGTGCATTAAAGGAGAACGAGCAAGCGATAGAGTAGTTAAACGACAAAGGTATGTGAGCTCGAAGCCTTTCTTATAAGGCATGAATCCTATGCATGATTTTCCTCGCTTCTTCTGCAATTTCCTATAATCCGAAAGACTAAGAGCCTGCGTTCATGAATAGTCGTATGAGATAAGAAATACGCTATGAGTACAATAATGATAAGGACAAGTTTAAGCCTAAAGATTATAGAGATCACGATATGATGTACCTACAAAGTTAATGATGTTGACTACGATTCATTGATGTTTTCCCCCACACTCACCTTAAAATTTCCCCTCCAAGGGAGATATAACGACTATGATTACTCCATAACGAAACGAGGGTTACGCCCTTATGTCCCCCCAAAATTACATATTTGCCAAGTTCTAATTTGGATGATAAATATAATGAGTTAAGTTATTATAAAGTTGATTGCCTATAGATAATGATAATGATAAGTCAGAAGTAGAGAGTGATTCCAGCCCCAATGGGGGACATGTCACCGCGGGGGGGCGGAATTCCCCCGGGCCTAACGCTTACTTTTTAGGCGGGGGGATTCCCCGGGCTAAAAGCCGACACGATCACCATAAAGTCATACGAGGTTATCCCCGGTTAACGATATGATAGTAGAGATGGATGATACGTATGGTATGATGATGTATATGCTATGAGATCCTAAAATAACTACGTAGATAGTGTATGTGAATCCATAAAAAGGTCATGTCCCCATATGCCTTGATTTTCCTATTATGTTCCTTTCATTCCCCTTCTCTCGCCAATTTGACCGGTCCTTTTTTGGACGCCGTGTTCTGCCCGGGACGGGGAGATTTGCGGCCCCAAAGGGGGCCCCCGGACCCCCTTTTTTCCCGGGGTCCATTATTTTTTTTACATTTTGTATATATTCATTTTTTGGGGCACGAGGGGCCCCGCCCCGTCTATTTTTATTTTAGAGAGGCTCGAAATACGCAGGGGGTAGTATGGTCCATGTCTTTTAGTATAGCATGTACTATATTATTTGAACGGGGTTATAAAAAGTAAGATGTTTCAAATGTTAATAGTTTTCGAATAGGCATATTTAGAAGAGAAATGGGGTGTTTGGGGGTTGCCCCGGATCCGTCTGGCGGGGTCGTGACATTTTCCTAATTTTTTAAAAATTAGGTGGCGACTCTTTTTTAAAACAAAGTCCGTACGAGCACCAACGAGTTCGTAGTAGCCTTTATGCCTTAAACATCACGTAAAACCGAACGGAGGCGACTTCCGAGCCCCAAAGGTTCTAACCATAAGGATTCCAGTATAATATGAGTATATTTGTTATAAATTGCTTCACTTTCCCGCAATTATTAACTGTTAGTGCATGCATATCTTGGCATTTATTTTACACTTTGTTCCAAAGGCGAATTTGCTGAGCACGTGATCGTTCCTTCTCTATAAAATTTTTTCTCAGGAAGTTTGAGGCGGGTTGAACGCGGGGTTCAACCCCAACGGTTTAACCCCCTTGTCCGCTCGGGTTCCCTTTTTAAAAACCACTCAGAAAAATTAGGATCAAAAAAAAGCGAAATCCCCCAGCTGAGCATTTATACCAGCCGGGCTTGGTCTCGACCGCTAAGGCCCCCTGGGCTACCCTTTTCGGGCGGTTAGCCCAAAAACGTGATCCATTTTGTAATTTAAAACATTTCCTTTTGTGAGAACCATTGATCCCATTGGGGGGGGAATCTTAACCATTTTGTTTTGGAGGAACGAAGAATCTATTTTGATATCCCGAGGCTCCGAATTTTAAAGGGGTTGGAGAAGGTTGGGGATGTCCGAGAACGATCAAATACACTTTAGGACACTTTCCCCCCCAAAGTGAAAGGTGGAGGATGGGCGGGGGTTTTGGGGGATAAAGAAAAATTTTTCCGTTTCGGGGGATATCGAAACGACTCCTACCCTGGAAAAATTTGGGGGCGCCAGACGAATGGGAACCCCCGAGGGGGGCGAAAAAGCCGCCCAATCCGTTCCCTCAACCCCCCCCGCCGTTAGAGATTTCTTTCCGACCGGGCCCCGGGGGCCCCGTACCCTTTGGGATCTATCCCGTTTTGGGGACGCTCCCGGAAAACCCCACACGGAAATTTGGGACTCGAGAAAGGGGGCCGCAGATCTTTAGCTTTTGCCATGCCTTTTGGCATTATGGTTTTTCCAGGGGGAGTCGTTGGCCCCGAAACCAAAGGGATAACCGCCCAGAATCTTCCCCGGATAACCAAAGATCGAG
>NC_081347.1:70029839-70087931 GCF_029784015.1 Lycium ferocissimum
GAAACCCTTCTAATTTCTTTTCCACCATTCCCTACGAATATTATCGCTCATGGATTCGGACGAAGGCTAAAAAGACGAGCAATTCATGGAGAATCAATTAGCTATTCGTCAAAGAGGTAGGTTATGGTTTACTTTAGGTAGACTTTGATTAGCGAATCGTATATACACTTAACTAGACTTATTAATGTGAATAAAGTATGGCGTAAATGATGGCTATAATAATAATGATTTAGTTTAATAGAAAGTGATGTTGTCGCTAAGGAGTTACCTCGTGTTTACTTTATGCAACCCTAGAAGGAGGTGAATTCTGTTTGTATAACCTATTTTGTCGAACGTTTATATGGTTGTTTCCTTGGAAATAACAGGTTGTATTAAAAGAATTATATTGAGTTGGGTTGGCATTACGCCAATCAAGGGCTGGAATTATGACTGATTTGTCATGTAGTTTTGTGCATTTCATTGCATGGTTTATATGGAAATATAGGTAGCAGGCAAGGCTGAGTATGGACATTGTGTTATCTGGCCTTGTGGCCATTGAGTTGAGTACGTGAATTACATATCTGTATATGATTTGGATCGGCGTCCGAGGTTCGTTCCGAAGTGGAGGGTTGTGCTCAGGTCCGAGGAGTATTTTGGAACGAGTAGTACATGGACACCATTGGTCCCCTACAGGTCTTGACTACTGAGCAATGACATCAGATAGCATGTATGTACAGTGTGTTTGGGCCCCGTATCACGTTTGCATTACGTTACATCTCATAAATCTATGTTATACATACGTATACTACTGTCATAAATATTGCTTATTCATTTCATGTTTTTAGTTGAGAGTCTGGGTGGAGAGGAGGTTACACAAGATAAGTGTAGTGTTGGATGTCCGACAGTGGTTTATTTTCCTAGATACATTGTATTATAGCAAGAAATAGGAGCAGGTGAACTTTACTAACTAAAAGGGTAGAAGTTATAGTATGAAATGAACGTAGGGACGAGAGTTACTAGGTGATGAAAGGAAGGGAATGGTTGTGATTTAGTAGGATATCTTATATTTTGGGAATAAAAGGAGTGAACATCGAGAGTAAAACGGTAAGGAGTGATCTCGTAATAGCTTTTATTTAGAACCTGAAGTTTCATTGACTTGTCTGCTTATCTTATTGACTTTATATTGTATTGTGTGAACTAATCTTAGTCGACCTATGATGCTTACCAGTACGTGTGTTGTACTGATACTACTCTTGCTACGCCCTTTCTGGGTGTGGATGTGTTACAGGTCTTAGCTGAAGTTTCGCCGTATGGATCGCCGGACATTCTCCTACAGCCTCACCTATCTCACTCCCAGTGGAGGCTGTGTCATTTATTTGTCTTCATGTATTTAGGAGCTTTTGTACCTGTCTAAACTAGATCTCGAGAATTTCTTTCAGATTTATTGTATTTTAAAACAAGTCTGTACGAAGTTTTTAATTTATATTATGAATTTTTCAAAGATGGTTGTCGTCTGGTTTTAAATGTTGGGTTATTTGGTAAGGGTTCGCCTACTAGGTTGGTAATATGGTAGGTGCCCGCACGATCCGTGGGTCGAGTCGTGACACATAACTTGGTAAGAAAAATCTGGTTTTGGTTTAAGTTAAAAACTGGGTCCAATATTTTGTCAGAAAGGGATTTTCCATTTATCAATGAAGTTATATAGGTTAATGACAATTGCGTCAAATCTGTCTATTTAAAACTGATTTTGGGAAATTTAGTTTGGAGTAGGCATTAAGTTAATAAACTCATTTTTGTGGAATAACTTTATTATACAAAAACGTGATTGCTATTTAAACTTAGAAAATCAATAGTGATTTATTTTGAAAGCAATTTTGAAAAGGTCTCATTTTGTTACTTAGTTGCAAGAAAAGAAAGAAAAGGAAAAAGAAATTATGTTTGAGTCCGTGGTTTTGAAAAATCGCATACGGGGACCTAAAGTAAACTAAACGGCATAAGAACCGTTGTCCTAAGACGTCTAATTCCGATCATAAGGTTTTTTCACTATAATATAAGTTTGAATACACATTTTTACAAGTACATCAAGTTAGGAATAAGTCAACAAATAAATGTAAAGAGACTAAGTTAGACTAGGGGCGTACCAAGCCCTAGTTGGCCATTTTCACCCATGGCTGCCCCTTCTGCGTGCCTCACTATCTTCTTTGTCTTCCCGGACTCTAGTTTGAAGTAGTATTGCCACTTGGGCCTTAGGCCCAATGGGTGGTTTTATGCATTTATGACTCGAGCGGCCGCGTGGTAGGAGGAGGAGGAGAGAAAACAAAACACCGGTTAGTTTATAGTTGCTGAACTTATCACTAAGGTAAATGACTAAAGTTATAAACACACACATATGTATATAAGATAAAGTATGCACACATACACACATATATATGAGGCAATCCACACTTGATCCATACTTACCCCTTTGGCTACTCCAATGATGCTCAAATTATCCTAAGAATGGCATGGGGACTAGGTCTTAATCCCATATTCCCGATGTCACACAAGTTTCAAGAGGTTTCAAAGAACCCCAGGCATGGCTAATATCGGGAGATTAACACAACCCCGAATTACCACACTTGGCCTTAGATTTATTTGGGTCTTATTGAGAAAGGACAGAGTGAGCATAGAACCAGAAATCCGATGGACGTACGAGTAACATGCTAGGAGTTGGTGCAATTTCAATAAGCAGCCACAGGGAGCAATATACAAGTATATATACTGAGGTAGATATTATAGAGGACCTTAATGTCACAAAAGGGAAGAAAACAGGCAGTTGTCAAGGACAAGCAAATCAAACTAAACAACAGTCCTCCCATAAGTAGAGTCAGAGTTACAGGAGGAGCAAATAACAATAATCAGTGAGAAGAAAATGTAGGCAGTATATACATGTGATCAGAGTATAAACGTGAGAGGTAAAGATGCTCCTAGAGACTTAATGACAAGCTTAATTCAAAAGAAGATAAAATCCCATATCTAGTAAATGATAAGTCAGCCCTAATCAATTAAGCTAAGCATAACTAAACTTTAAGTAGGTATGTCAAGTGTACATACTAAGAGAGAGAGAGGCTTGAAAAAAACTTATTTCAGAAGAGTGTGAATATCAATCATGATCACAAAATCAAACAAGTTGGACAAGGCAAATGAGCACCATGTGATAGTATTTTATAGTATGGCATCTCAAGGATGGCTAAAGGAAAATCAGATTGACAACTAACTCAAGACATGATGCAAGCTAACTGGAATATGATTTCACATAGTAAGGATGCAGAGGTGAATACTCTCAAGTATGAGGCACGATGTGAGACTTATCATGGATTTGGAGTTAACAATGGCACTGCCGAAATTGGCTAGAGCTCAACACTCTTGCGCAGCAATACAGGATTAAGTTCTAGTCATAGGATGCATGATCAAATGCAGGTAACAATACTAAGAAAGATGAAGTGCCTTGGAGGCCATGTGATTACACAGAACAAGAACACAGAGTGTTTCAACTAGGATGAGAAGCAGGAGAGGAGAAAGCACACAAGAAAACAAGTCAAAAAGAGCAGGAGTGTCATGCAAAAGTCAAAAGAAAACAGTAGCATGGGTATGCAGCAGCCGAAATTTAGGTGCAAGAAAACAGGCAAGTTACAGCACATGTGAAGGGGAGGGGTTATGCAAAATTCACTCAAGGGTACATGATGACATATCTAGAACAGGAGGAGTGGCAAATCACCGGTCATTGCGAGAGTTCGAGGAGCAAAAAACAGACAAGGATAAGGTTTGATGTTCATGATCAGTAAAGATGTCCAAAGTGAGATGTAATGCCACAAAATTTCCAAGAAGGAAACTAACTATGCAAGGCTAATGAGAATGGACTATTAATACAAAATTTAGGTAGTCAAAAACGACTCCTCAATGGTACTGATGGACATACAAAACCAGGTTCAATGTTATGATTACATAATGGTCACAAATGAATTAAGTTGAGAGGCACAGAATCATGTCATGTCACCAAGGCAGTAATTCAGATAGGTACAATTGAGTATGAAGTTACTAGATGGGTACTATACACTTGGACGACTACAGACAATCATGTGATAAGTCATGGAGCATGGGTGTATTATTAACAAGTGATAAGGCATGGTGATGGGCACATAAGGCATGGATAGGCTATTATAATGCAAACAGATAGGCATTTGAAGTATGCAAGGCACTTCAGACAGTGTGGTAGCTTAGAAGGGCAAGATTAAGGTAGTCAAGGCAGGCATGGGATATAAAACAAGAGAGGGAAACGCTCAAAGTCACACAACACTATATGCAGCAAAGGAGGAGGAGACATGTATGCTGACTAGTCTGCACCTAGGTTGAAACAGGAGAGAGGCTTGGCCCGGTACTATGTAATGACTAAATGTATATGAAGAGTTATTTCAGATGAGGTATTGCACAAATAAGCAAATAGGCATGAGCGGGCAAGCTAAAATGCAAGGAGACAGGATCATAAATGGGAGGACACAGCTATATGCATACTCAGGATCAGATCATTGTCAACAAGGAGTAGAGATCAAACATGATAGGAACAAGATTCAGAGAGCACTTGGAGATGATTCCAACTCTATTCTAACATGCAGGAAACAAGTCACATGTAATTGAGATTGCATTAGTAAAGGAACTGTCATGATTCAAAGACATACATTTTGGACACATCAGACAACATTTGGAGTTCACACCAACTGCAAACACACACTCACAACTCACTCTATACTTTAGGCATGGCATAACAGGAGGGACCAGTAATCACAGACAATGGTGTATACATGGTATAATCAACATGTTCAGTCTTCTCAAATTCCACATATAAGCACAGTCCAGTTCAAAAGGAAATAAAAAGAAATGACTCCAGATCATTTTTTGCACAAACAGCATATACTTAAGTCTAACTTCTTCCAATATGTAGACAACACAGAGATAATTATAGACTAACCTAAAATGATCTAAGCATGGTCTTGGACCCCTCCTATACATAACCAATGAAAGATTTTGAATCAAAGTCAAAAAGACTACTATAAGATCACTTTTCTTACATCACAAATGGGGGAGAACAAGGAACAAGCATTGCACTTCCTAGCTGCAAGGCAGCAGACCCTTAATGCTAACACAAGAATTCAAGTGAGATCTACCTAGATGTTAAGTAAGAGGTGATGCTACACTAACAAGCCCTAAGTCAAGGTAAATACACATGGATGGCATGATCAAGAGAAGTAGGCCAACAATTATGAGACTTGAGCAATATGGGATGTGACATAACCAATTGTCCGCTACTCTTTTCATATGAGTGCAAGGAAACTAAATCAATCTAGTCATTTCAACACCTTAACCATGATATGCCAACAGGGTAGTTTACAAGCAATATTACAACAAAACTAACTCAGCAAGACCTTATTAAGGCCAACTATACACATATATGACCAGACAACATGTTTTTTGAAAGGTTTCCCCTTCAAAAAATACTCAACTAAACAAACGAAACACTTAAGCGATTACATTTCTAATAGCCTAGCAATCCCAACTTCACATATACAAGATTAACCTATAAAACTATATAAACATTACTAATAACAGCAGAATAATACTGAACTAATAATTAAACTACCACTAAAACAGAAATTAGACAAAAAGCTATAAATAATAAAAGAATTACCCTTTTTGAGTGCAACCGATCACCAAGAACGAAATTGAGAGTTCTTCCACCTCTCAAACTCAACCACCACCACAAAAAAACAATAAAAGGGAAATTTGTATTGAGAACAGGTTTTTGAAACCTTAAAATATTTAGAAATTTCAACTAATAAGCTTTTAACTCGAATGAATTCAAGTAGAAGGCTTTTTCGGATTTTCCCCGATTTTCTTCTTCTTTTTTACAATACATGGGGTTCTATTTATAGAACCCTAAAAAATAACTTCTAACACTCCACAAATGATATGGGATATCACAGTTTTTCATAAATTTTAAGCTTGGATCTACAATGGAAGGCTCAGATTCGAAAAGAAGCAGCAATCAACGGCTCGAATCGATTCAAACAACTGTAAAGGGGGGCAAAGTAAGTGAAAATACATGGACCGCATCTTTAAGGGCCTGTTTGGGCGAGTTTTTGAGCAAAATTGTGAGAAAAGGACGAAGGTTTTAATGCTTCATCCTTTTCTCACCACCCCGACGACGTCACGGTGCCAGCATAAATAGGAACAATGATTTAACGCATCGAGTAGAGAGGGGGGGGGGGGGGGAAGGTTTTAATGCTTCACCCTAGCCCCCTTAGAAAAATAATAACTGACCCCCTCAGTTTTGTGCATTATACTGAGGGAGTATATATTGCTTCATGGACCGGGTCAGCCCTTTTGTGGGCTGGACCTGGTCCATGTATCTTTTTTTTAATCTGAAAGCGTTTTTGTATATTATACGAGTGTATACGTGTATATCACGCGTATATACACCCGTAGGGGCAAAATGGGTATTTTACTAAAATAGTCTAACATTTGAAGTAATTAGTCGTAGTAAAAGATAATTAAAACAAGGTCAAATAAAGGCGTGATTAAATTAACAAGCGATTTAAAAAAATCATTTGCAGAATAACCCTCAATTGCACCTTAATTGAAGGAGGGTTGCAATTATGGCCAATCTTTGTAATTAATTGCAGAAATATCCTTGCAATTAACTATTTGCAAATTTAGCCTTATTTTGGTATTTAATTTAACCAATTAAGACTAATTTGCATTAACGTCCTTAATTAATCTTCCCATGGCTTGGACAATTCAATTAAGGCCATTCGAAATTCAGAATTTGGAAAATTGAACCCAGTTGTATTGAACCATGAGTTGGTTAATTATGAGGTGATCATTAATGAAAAAAATAACAACAATTAGGCTAAAAATAATAATTTTAAACAATTTTTCCAAAATTGGCACAACCATGCATATATAGTAATATTTCAAAGCTTGAGGGGTAAAAGTGGTAAATTATTTTAATCACTCAAATTCCTTGGATATAAATAAATTGCACTGTATCTAATTTTATTGATTTTGCTGAACTAAATGAACAATTGTTTAAAATTGTTCTGCTGCTGAAATTATAAAAAATATTGTAAAATCCTGTAAAACTGCTGATAAATTTCTGAATAATTAATAGAGCCTTGAAGGTTCCCCCATTAATTTATGAAAGCAAAAAGTAGTGACCTGAATAATTGTTTAAAATTATTCAGAATTTCTGTGAGTGTGCAAAATTATCTTATTTATTATCCAAGGACCCTGAGTAATCAAAATAAATTACGGGAGGTCAAAAATCAGGTGTCAATAATTCCATTTCTAAAAATACCAAAGCTTACAACTATTGATGTTATCATAATTATTGGTTTTATTCATTATTGTTGATCTCATCTTATGATAGTTGTTCTTTCAAGGTGAGATATAGCGATGATGATGACTCCATAATAGAAATCGGAGGCTTACCGACCTTACGTCACTCCGATAGAATTGTAACGTTTTATTTGGGCTCTCATGCGTGCTTTATATATATATATATATATATATATATGTATTTTCTCACACCGAGCGGCGCTATAGTCGGCTGGGTGCGGCATGTAGATGTGCACACCAGTGCAGTAGGTCGTTATGATGATACCCCGGACGCGGGATGATATGGTATATAGATCAGGCTGCAAGTTCTGCAGTACTAACACTCATATTATATATGTATGAAAATATATTTTTTAAAGCTAAGCATGCATGATATCCGCCTTGAAAGGAAATCAGATGCACAGGTTACTTCTTCTATCTCATGTTTCTTCCATATTTTCATTTTGTTGTTATTCATGCCTTACATACTCAGTACACTATTCGTACTGACGTCCTTTTTATTTATGGTCTCTGCGTTCATGCCCGCAGGTAGGCAGAGAGATGGATCAGATCCCTAGGTGTTTCATCAGCGATTGCCCAGGAGCGCTCTATTTGCTTCGGAGCTGCAGTCTAGTGGTATTATTCTGTTGTTTACATATTTGGGCACGGCGGGGTCCTATCCCGTCTTTATGATGTTATGCATTCCTTGTAGAGGCTCATAGACAAATGTGTATAGTTAGATGCTCCATAACCTTACCGTTTCATATTTTTGAAATATCATTTTTGGCACCCTTGTCGGCTGGTACATATGAGCATAGTTGATGATGTTTATATAAACGTGCATATGTTCGATGGAACTTGTGTCTCTTCAGTTTGTGGTAATTATGGGTTAACCATGTGGCCCACCTAGATATGATTATGAGAAGTATATTAAGATGTATTCGGTAGCTTAGTTCCGGGTTCCCGTCATGACCCTCTGGTTGGGTCGTGACAGCTAACTTCAATCTTTTCTTTGTCAACCTCGATCCCATCTTCCAAAATTTTGTGACCAAGCACAATCCCCTCTTTCACCATAAAGTGACATTTTTCCCAATTGAGAACCAAGTTCGTTTCTTCACATCTCTTTAAAACTTGGGCTAGATTCCCCAAGCAATGATCAAAAGAATCTCCCACCATGAAAAAGTCATCCATGAAGATTTTAATGGACTCCTCAATCATGTTAGAGAAAATAGACATCATGTACCGTTAGAAAGTTGCGAGTGCATTGCACAAACCAAAGGGCATCCTCTTGAAAGAAAACGTCCCATAAAGACAAGTGAAAGTGGGTTTCTCTTGATCTTCGGGAGCAATAGTAATTTGGTTGTATCCTGAATAGCCATCTAGAAAAAAATAGAAGGCCCTCCCCGCAATCCTATCAAGCATTTGGTCCATGAATGGCATTGGGAAATGATCCTCCTTAGTCCATCGGTTTAGCTTTCGATAGTCCACAGAAACCCTCCAACCTCTAACCGTGCATGGTGGGATCAACTCATTATTCTCATTAGGAACCACAGTTATACCTCCTTTTTTAGGCACACATTGCCCTGGACTTATCCATGGACTATCCGAGATTGAATACACCACTCCGGCATCTAACCACTTGATAATTTCTTTCTTAACCACTTTTTGTATGGGAGGATTTAACCTCTTTTGATGCTCTACACTCGGCACACATTCCTCATCAAGTTGAATTTTATGGGTGCAAATATAGAGAGGATCCATTGAATGTCCGCAATAGACCAACCAATTGCCTTCTTCAATCTCTGCAACATCACCAACAATCTTTCAATTTGTTTTACTATTAACCAGGCAGAAACAATAATGGGAAAGGTGTTGTTAGGGCCAAGACACTCATTTCTCAAATGTGAAGGAAGAGTTTTGAGTTCCAAAGTAGGTGGTTCAATGATGGATGGCTTTGTGGGAGGAGTTTATCGATTTTCCAAAATGAGATCAAGTTTCTTGGGATTGTAGTTGTAAGACCCCAAGCCTACCAAGGCATTCACCGTCTCCTCGAAATCTTCATAATTGTCCCCATCATAATTCATCAACACCACTGCCAAGACTTCACCAACATATTCCTGCCCAATGGTCATTTCTACCACTTCATTGATAGTGTCAATCACTGACACCACACTCATATCTGCCGGTTGCTTCATTAATTTACAAATATGGAATGTGATTTCCTCATTGTTCATCTGGAATTTGAGGTCACCTCTTTCAACATCAACAAGAGCTCGTCCAGTGGCTAGGAATGGTCGCCCCAAGATAATAGGGGCCTCAAATTCAACCTCACAATTGAATATAACAAAGTCGGCCGAAAACATGAAACGGTCCATTCGCACAAGCACATCAAAGAGAATCCCAACCGGCCTCTTCACTGTTCGATCCGCCTTTAGTAACCTCATAGTTGTGGGTCGAGGAGTGCCCAAACCCAACTTGTTAAATATTTTAAGCGGCATCAAATTGATACTTGCACCAAGGTCACACAAAGCTTTGGCGAATTTATATGCCCCAATGGTACATGAAATAGTT
Organism: Lycium ferocissimum; assembly: GCF_029784015.1. Classification (NCBI taxonomy): domain Eukaryota; kingdom Viridiplantae; phylum Streptophyta; class Magnoliopsida; order Solanales; family Solanaceae; genus Lycium; species Lycium ferocissimum. Next base: position 70,039,800 of record NC_081347.1, read on the forward strand.
AAAGCTCCGGGGTCCTCTTTCTTTTGAACTAAAGCCGTTGCAACGATTGAGCTACAATTATGTGTAGCATCCCCGTTGCAAAGCTAGTTTGCCTACCTTTGTGACAAGATCTTTCATAAACTTAGCATACCCTGACATTTTTTCAATAAACTTTATAAATTTGCCATCTTCCGCCTTCTTTGCTACCCTTTGAGGAAATGAAGGAGGAGGCTTTGGAATGGGCGTTAAAGCCCCACGTACCTTCTCTACCATTTTCTTGCTTTTTGAAGCTTTATCATTGTCCGACACTTCTTCAATAACAATGGGCTTTTCAATACTAGCCCGCTTCTTCTTTGGAATAACTTCTTCTTCAACAACCATGGGCTCTTCAACAATTTCCTCATTATCAATCAAATTATCTTGCACCAACTTCTCTTCCCTAATAGTCTTTCCACTCCTAGTAGTGATTGCATGGAATTTATGATCACCATAATTGTATCACTAAGGAGAGTGCTCTTTTGCCTTTGATTGAGGGTAGCCGAGATTTGGCTAAGTTGTGATTCTAATTGCTTGATGGAAGTTGAGTGAAAACTTACAACTTGCCCCATGCTTTTCATTTCATCTTTTGTTTCCTTGCAAAAAGAATCGGTCGACTCAATCTTTTTCAACACTGTAGATAGCATGTCCTCCATTTTTGAACTAGCGAGGTCGCTAGTAGATGGTTGGCTTGAAATTAGATGATTCCCCTTGGGTGGGACATAAGGATTTGAGCTCCGGCACCTTGATTGTTGTCCTGCCATTGTGAATTTCCTTGCTCTTTGTTCCAACCTTGAGTCCCTTAACCTTGTCGGCAAGGTCCATGATTGGAACCTTGGTAGTTAGGCCGGGAACCCCCCCCCCCCCCCCGCTTGATTGTTTACAAAATTAGACATCTCATTATATATTTGGAAGCATTGTTCATCTTGTGGGGCCCTTTCACAAGACCCTACCGCATTAACCCGCTTCGTGCTTCCACCCAACACATGCTTTGCGAGAAGATCTATTTGAGTGACCAACTTTGCCATTGCTTCATCTCTCTTTTCCTCCTTCTTGATTGTCTCCCGAAACAATACTATTTTTGAAGGACCTCCTCCAACTACTTCCGCCTCTCTAGTATGCCAAGCTTCATTGGTCTTGGTTAATTTGTCGAAGAGAGCCCTCATAACATTATAAGAATTGTCCATTATGTACCCACCTCCAATATTATTGGCCACCGACTTGTTGACCAAATCAAGTAACCGATAGAATGTTTGGAGAAGAAGGCTATCGAGCAACCAATGCTTTGAACAACTCTTGACTTTCTTTTTAAATCGATTCCAAGCCTCATGTAGTGCCTCATACGGAAGTTGACGAAAATTGTTGATTTCGTCTCGGAGTTGCAACATCTGAGATGGAGGGAAGAACTTCTTGAGGAAAGCTTGAGTCAGTTCTACCCAAGTAGTGATAGACCCAGCCGGAAGATCATCCAACCATGCCGTGGCTTCCCCCGTGAGAGAGAATGGGAAAAGCCTCAACTTGATCGCCTTGCTTGAGACGTTCGGATGCATGTTGGTGGTACACACTCCAAGAAAGTTCTTTAGGTGCTGATAAGTTGGTATTTTCCAACTTATTTCTTCTTTAATCTTAGACTTTTGAATTGTTTGATTGAGAAAAAAGTGCATTTACTATGGTTTACTTCAATTTTATAGGTTTATATGATTGAGAAGTGATCATGAAGAAATCAAGTGAAAAATAAGTCAAAAAGAGGTCAAAGTGAAGAACATAACAAAAGTGCCTAAAAGTGCAAAAAGTGGCCAGAACTGCAATTTCGAAAATCTGAAAATATGGAGGCTGTTTTTGTCATTTTTAGTGAGAAAAATTGGGGGAACTACAAAAGAAGACATGAGAGACATTATTCTCATCTTTGGCCATTTTCAACACAAGTTTTGGAGACTAGGGTTCATCAACTCACACTTTGGAAGAGAAGATTGGAGCACTTTAATGATAAGTTTCTCAATCCTTTCTTGAATTCCTTGCTTTGTATTGTGTATCTAAGTGTGTAGAATTTTATTCCATCACTTTAATCTTGTTTATGAAAATATTCATTTGCAAAGTTGGATGAAATCTCTTGTTATGCTTATGTATTTAATGATTTTTATTTCTATTGAAGTGGGTCTTTGTTGTTTTAATTAATCTTGTTCTTTAATGCTTCTTAAAGGATTAGCTAACCCTAAGACCCGCCCATTTATTTCGATTTGAGCTCAAGGGAGGAAGATTGAGATTGGAAAAGATTAATTAAAAAGAATTTGGGGCTTTAAAACCCATCTAATAACTTGAGCTAGAGATAGGAAAGTTACTTGAGATTATATTGATTGTGCTTAATATCACACTCTAAGGCTTGAGAAAGCTTAGAGTGAAATTCCTTGATTTGATCGAGAGACTTTTGATGTGATTTTAGAGATCATTATCTAATTAGCATAAACTCATTCATAGTTGTAAAATCGTGAAATACTTTGGATCGTTACTTGAGCGTAATTTCCTTTGTATCGATACTTGTGGCCATTGATCATTTTACCCGCTTTCTAGTTAATTTTATATTTGTTAGTTGTTAAAACAAAAATCAAATATTGAAAAAGTGTTTGGCTTAGTGTAGTTGGTGATAATTTCTTACTTGTTTAAATCGCCTAGTATATTGTTCCCTGTGGGATCGACCCCGACTCATAGTTGGGTAAATTATATTGCATATGACTGTGTACACTTTCTTTTTGAGGAGTGGATTTGGACATTATCAATTTTGGCGCCGTTGCCGAGGAATAACTTGGCATATTTGGGTTAGTTTGAGATTTAAGCTTGCTTGCTTTGGTCCAAACTTCTGAATATGTGTTTGTGATTTTTTGTGTTTCTTCACGTTAGTTTTTTTTTTTTTTTTTGCTATTTTTTTTTTTGTTACTTGTGTTACTATGGCATCATGGAATGAAAATGGGTTTGATGGTTGCAACTCATATTTTGATGACCCATGTCCATATTGTGGAGGACCGACTTTTGGAAAGATTGTGAAAATGATCCCGGGAGAGAGATGTGTGCACCGTCTCAATTCTATGATGGGAATATTTGCGATATATGTGGTGGTCAAGGTGGACATTGGGGTGATTGTCCCAATTATTTTGCTCCCCCTCCCCCAGGTTGTTCTAACGAAAATGCTAGTTGTGCTTTTGAGTTTGATAGGGACAATGACATAGCAAGTGAAGGACAAAGTGCCGGATTTGAAGGCATCATGGTAATGCTCCAAATATACTTAGATCGAGAAGCTAAAATGGAGGAAGAGCAAAAACTCGCCCAACAATCCATTTTAGAAAATAGAGAAGCTACAAAAATGATGAATGATTCATTTGAGGATGCCAATTCCTCAATTTTAATGGAAGTGTCGACTCCTCAAAATGAATTGGTTGAAGAAGAGATTTCAAGTTTAAAAGATGAGCCCGAAAATTCTTGTGACCACAACAAAAGTTGTGAAAGTGAAGAAGTAGTTCAACTTGAAGAAGAATAAAATCTTGAAGAAGAAATCTCCAATTCTCAAAACAAAGAAGTTGAGGAAATTTTGAAAAGCATAATGGGGAGGAATGAAAAATATGGGAAAGTATTGATCAAATTGTGGGAAGAAGTTCAACATGGAGATGATGAAACTATCCAAAAGGTGTACCTCACCATGGATGGATTTTTACAAGCTTTCGACGACTCTCACAATGAAGAAAAACTTGACAAATGGAAATTTTGAGCCAATATTGGCTAATGAATCAAGCTCAACAACTTGGAGTCTATGGGGATCACCGTGAAGGCATTTCATGGATGATGGAAGAATTTCTTAAATTGCATGTTGAGCGAAGTCAAGAAATGGAGCTACTTGAAATTGCTATCTGGGAATTGGAGGCCGAATTGAATGCAAAAATTGAGGCATGTGATGCTCAATGTCAAAGGGCCATGGATATTAGTTTTGAGTTAGTTTCCAATGAAGAATGGGTCAAGATTAATTTTCAAGAGCTAATGGTGGATTGCCAATCAACCGACCTAAAAATACTGAATGATCTTTGAATTTAAAGAAATGATACTAGGGTTGCATAAAAAAGTTCATAAAATAATTTTTGAAGACTCTAGTTCATTTTTGGGTGAGAATGTCAAAATTCATGCAAGTTTGGAATTTGAGCGCATTGGACCGCATTCTAACCATTTTTCAACATTATGTTTGGTTGGTGAAATGGAAATTGAACCACTCGAGCCTATGGAGGAATTTGGTGATGAAGACCAAGGTGTTTTTATTTTAAGATTTCCTTGCCAAGAAGACAAAATGACATGCCTCACTTAAAGGCCAAGAAGTGCAAAATGCGACATTCGAGAGTTGGCCTCCTTGTTTTTCTACCACCGCCCCATGAGCGTCATCATAATCTTGATTCAAAGTTGGGGTGCAAATTCATATCTTTTAAATGGAAGGAAAAGTGGTAAAGTTGGTAACCGTCGTGCCGCGACATTAAATTAAGCGCTTGGTGGGAGGCAACCCATCGTGCCGCAACATTAAATTAAGCGCTTGGTGGGAGGCAACCCATCGTTTTAATTTTTTAAGTCATTTTTAAAATTTTATATTTTAGAATAATTTAGTTTATGGTTTTTGACTAATCTGCAAAGTTTCAGAATTTTTGGAGTTGTTTTGAGCAGGACGAGATTCTCGGACGGCCCATCACAACATCAACAGACTTTAGGGAGTTCCTCAAACTATTTTACATTCGTTTTGATATTGTACGGTCAGGACACTGCAATTTTTTTTAGTTGGGGTTGACGTGCAGTGGCACATTATAGTTTGTTTATACTGGACATGTGCCCTTGCCGGGCTTCTATGTTATGTATGGATATTGTGTGCCCTTTCCGGGCTTGTTTTACCATCTACGATGATCATGTATCCTTGGCAGTCTTACTTTATGAATGATGGTGTGGCTGTGAATAAATGTTGTTGCAAATGGAACATGGCCAAATTTTTGAAAATTTCATTCTGTTGGCATGTTGTGGATTAGTCACTTTTATTATTTTATTTTCTTTCTTAGCTTCTTTAATTAGTCTTGTAGTTTAGGTGTAGGTTCTTTTTTGAGCAAAAATGTAGAAACTTGTGGCTTGTTTGGTACTAATAGAGTTAGTCTCTTGCATGTGAAGCATTTAATTGAGCATACCCCTCCAAGTGAAATTTAAGTGAAATGAAAAGCAAGATGCATGGAAAGAATGATCTTTGTGACAACTTTTTGGCTCATTTTGTGACTCTTTACCTACTAGATGGGTTTACTTTGGATTATGAGATGTTGCTCTAATTGTTCTTGCTTAGGAAGTGAAATTGATCCATCTTGACTAGTTCATATGCCATGTGTGGTGAGTGTTTGTTGAATAATTCTTGTGCTTACTTTTATCATCTAGAACTTGCCCGGTTAGTTTTTCAATGCTAATTTTGATTATGTTGGTTGAAGAGATGACCTTGGGGTATCTTTGTGATTTTTGAAAAAGCCTTTTTAGCCGTTCTAGCCTACCATTGCATAAATAATATCACTATTAACCCCATTTGGACCTATGACCTTTTCTTTCATTACACATTACAAGCCTTTACCCTTCTTGATCAAATTCTCTCTTTTGAACTTTTCCTTCCTTGAACATTAAATTGTGAATTTGAGGCCAAAAGCCTAAGTTGGGGGTGTTAGTGTTGCTTGAGAAGTGGTGAAGATTGGTGTTGTGAAAAAGTCAAAAGAAATGAAGAAAATTTGAAAAATACAAAAAGGTTGCAAACTTTTTGTGCAAAAAAAAATGTATCTTTGTGAAAAAGAATTGGAAAAGAACAAAAACATTAGAAATCAAGAAAATGGTTGCACAAAAAGAAGTTGGAATAATTGGGGAAACTAGTATGCAAAGGAAGGAGTGATATTTTGAAATGAATAGGAAAGTGGACAAAAAGTATCGTGTAGTGTTCAAGGAAGGCGTAGTCACTTGTATCCCAAATACTTATCCTACCCGTCCCTAAGCCTACATTACAAGCTTAAAAAAGTCTGTATGTGATCTTCAACTGAATGTTCTTGAGTTAGTGATGATTGAAAATAAGGCCAAGCTTATGGTGTGATATTTGTTAGCACTAAAATTTCTTTGTTGAGTGTGAGTGACTTTGTGTATATGTCCCTTGTGTTGTTGTTGTGAATATAGTGATTTTGGGACTTTCTTTCTTGTGAGGGCATGTGGATTACGATAGATTGGTGATGTTAAAAAATTCCAAGTTGAGTCAAATGAGCATATCTAGTAAGCTAGTGGTTTTGAGTCGCTTCTTGAGGCTTGGTTGTTGTTACTTGATTGTTTTGAAACTCCATTGCATTCTTGAATTTGTATTTGAAAATGAGGGAGTTATTTGGCTAAAGATTCACATGCTTGTAGCCTAATTATTTGTACCAACCAAAGTCATGAGTTTTGTGCTTAATTTATGAATGATAGTGATACCACTTGAGCGTGAATTGATAGGTCCTCATTGAGCTTTTGGTTTTGATTTGCTTGAGGACAAGCAAAGACTTTAAGTTGGGGGTGTTGATAAGTGGTGATTTTACCACTTACTTTAGTCTCTTTGCTTTGGTTTTTGTGTTCTTAATCTATAATATGAGGCTATTCTTGGTGTGTATTGCTATTATTTCGGGTGCATTGAGTCCGGGGCACAAAAAGGATAAAATGGCATAAAAAAAGAAGGAAAAAGAGTGAATATGCATTCGGTATGCGATCTGCGCAAGCTGGTATGCGGTCGCATACTCAGTCTTAGAACGACCAGTGAGTGGAGCTAAATGCGCAAGGATGCGAAGACTATGCGGCTCCATAAACTCATTTTGCGGCAGCATGTCGACTGGCAAGAAGATCGAAGTTGCGGAGAGAATTTAGAGTATGCGGTTGCATACTGCAGTTGCGACCGCATACTTGGTCCGCAGAGCGTCATTAAAAGCCATTTTTGCACTTTTTGTCTCCCTCTTATAAACTCTCCTAGAGTTTTGTGATAAGTTGGTTCATATGATTGAGAAGAGCTTTGGAAGAAACCAAGTGAAAAACAAGTCAAAAAGAGGCCAAATTTAAGAAATGGCATAAACTGGACAGTTTTGCAAAAACTGGACAGTTTTGCAAAAACTGTGCTAGATAGTTTGCAAAACTGCCCAGTTTTGCAAAAAAAGGGACAGAACTGCAAAAACTGAAAACTTGGGATATATTTTATCGTTTGTGGACTTGGAAAAATGGGGCAACTATAAAAGCAACACTTGAAGGAAAATATATCATCTTTGGCACAAAACACAATTCTTGGAGGCTAGGGTTCCTACACTACACCTTGAAGTTGAAGATTTGAAGATTTGGTTGAGCACTTTCTTGAATCTTTACTTCACTTCTTTAATTTCTTGGTTTGTAATGAATATCTAAGTGTGTAGTATTTATTTTCTTCACTTGAATCTTGTTTATGGAAATTTTCTATGATTAAAGTGTTGGATGCATCTCTTGTTATGCTTATGTATTGAATGATTTTTATTTCTATTGAAGTGGGTCTTTGTTGTTTTGATTAATCTTGTTCTTTAATGTTTCTTAAGGGATTAGCTATCCCTAAGACCCGCCCATTTACTTCGATTTGAGCTCGAGAGAGGAAGAATGGGGTTGGGAAAGATTAATTAACAAGAATTTGGGTCATTAAATCCCATCTAATAACTTGAGCTAGAGATAGGAAAATTACTTGAGATTATATTGATTGTGCTTAATATCACACTCTAAGGCTTGAGAAAGCTTAGAGTTAAAAAAAAAATAGTGGAACCTTCCTTGGTTTTTGAAAAAGAACAAAAAAAAAAATTAAGAAAGATGAAAAGAAAGGAAAAATAAGGAGTTGTGAATAATGGGAAGACTAGTTGGTGCAATGAAAAATGAAGAAAGGATGGAAACGTTTGTAACACCTCATACCTTCGGGCTAAGGTTTGACTCGTAAGATGATGATATAAATAAACAAAGATGGAAGTTGTAGAAAGTGTTTTGAAAACTAATCAAGTTTTTTACATCCTGTATCTTAGAAAAAAGGTTAGACTTGTAGCGTTGGAGTTTAGCGGAGAATTTGAAAGTTTGTGCGTTTTGCTAAAAATGGTCAACAGGCCTACTTCAGGCACCAATAACCTCTTGATTCGTTGAGAATTTGAGAAAACTTAAAACATGAACATTGTATCCCTTTGAAATATCATTCCAACGGTATCTTGAAGAGCTAAAACAGACCTCTGTGCTAAGAGTTATGCCTATTTTACTATCACTGGTCGGAGCAGAATTTTCAGATTTTGGATTACGTTTTTTAGCCTTTTCCTACTCGAATTGGGACTCCTTATTTTATTATTTTATGAAGTAAAAATATCCCCACACTATTCTAAACCCTAAGAGACTATTTATTCTCTCTCTACCTCCATCCCTAAAGAACCTAGACACTCCAATTCTTCAAGAACCACAAGAAAATCATTCTTGCAATCAAGAAAAATCAAGAAACCTTCAAGAGTTTGATTTGACAATCTTGTTTCTTGAGATTTCCTCTAAGGTAAATCTTTCAATCAAGAATCTTTGAATTCCACAAGGTTACATCGTTTCTAAACACTAGAATAAATCCATCCACCCCGGTACCCTCTAAAAATCAAGAGTTGTAAAGAGTTATAGAAAACCCAAGTATTTTTCTGTTGACTTTCACTCCGACCAGCCATACGCAATTAGTTTTTTGCGGTAATCTAACCGTTGGATCGAGTCCACATTTTAACTGAGTATTCATAACATGTAAGTATAAAATTTGAACGGTGAAGATTAGATTTGAAGGTTAGGAGCAGTGCCCTTTAAGCCACGAACAGTAGCTACAAAAATCAGTGAGAACTCTTCTTAAGGTTTCAAGTTCAAAGCTTTGGTTTCTTCTCCAAAGTTCAGACCTTTTCTTCAAGTTTTGGAGCCACTAAGGTATCTAGGGTTTCTATCCACATGTGGGAACATCATTTTTCTTCCCCACGTTTTTTCTTCCATAAAGTATGAAGCTTCACGAAAACTAGGGTTTTAATCATGTTCATGATAACCCTAGGTCCATGCCCCATGTTATATTATGTATTAAATTGTTATAAATTCTTCATTGTGTTCTTGATACATCATTATGATTATTGAGAATGTGTCTGTAATCCATGAAAACCCATATCTCGTATTCCATGGATTCTTGCATGCATGTTTTTAAATAAAAATGCTTATTTCATGATTATCCTACATGTATACAAGTTTTCATGCAATTGTATTATATAATTATCTTCATGCCATGATTCAAGATACATACATGCTAAATACAAGTTATTTCATGAAACCATGTTTACAAGTTATTTCGTGAAATCATGATTACAAGTTATTTCACGAAAGTCACGGGCTTCTTAGCCAACTATATCATGTTCATGTTTTTGGGAGTTGCACAAGTTACCGAGAAGGCTCAGATAGCCTGAAACTATGTAGCCACCGTAGGACAAGGATCGCTCCGCCCAATTAGGACGATTCCTTAATTTACACTGAATGGATCCATCAGGCACGTTCCACCTTATACTGAAAGGTATGGGGGCTCTGCTGGTCTGGGCGACGTAGGTACTGCACCCCACGTACCCACGTGGTGATATCATGTTGTCGGTTTATTAAATGCTCTCTCTACTTACCATGTTTTACTCATGTTATATATATATATATATATATCTGTGTGTGTGTGTGTGTGTGTTCATGCTCATGTCCATGTCCAGGTTTTCAGTTTCACTTCTTATTATGTTATTCCATGTCCCATGTTATTTCTTTTGATTGCTTTACATGCCGGTACATTCAATGTGCCTGACGTCCCCTTCCGGGGGGCTGCATTTCACGGTGCAGGTATTGATTTACAGGACAACAATTTTGCTCTTTAGGACAATACTCGTATCAGCTTTTGGTGAGCCCCATCTCATTCGGGGTTGTGTCTTTACTTCTATTTATGTCAGTTATGCATTTAACATATGCCGGGCGCTTGTCATTGAACGATTTCGCGATCGTATTCGTGTCAGAGGTTTCAAAAACTAGTCAGTTGTCATGTTCAGTTGAGTTAACCTTAATGGCTACATTACCATAATTCCGCATTCATGATATAATAATAATATTTTCAGACTTATGATTATTGAACTCCATGTTTTCACAATTCATGCATGTTTACTTTATATTTCGCATCAGTTCATGTCCCATGTAGACTCAGCAAGTTATGTAGTTTTCTCGGTCCATACGCGAAGAAGGCACCGAGTGCGTGTTACGCCCAGGCCATGGTTCGGGGCGTGACAAAGCTTGGTATCAAAGCCTAGGTTCAAGTATCTTAGGGAGTCTATGAAACCGTGTCTAGTGGGGTCACTTTTATATGTGTGTGCGCGCCACACATATAAACAGTTGATCACCAAGACATTTAGGATTGTCTCACTTCTTTCAACTCTAGATCGTGCAATAGAGCTATGTTATCAGAAATCACTTGAACTTATGCATTATTCCCCATTCTACCATATATGCCTCGTCTCAATGGATCAAGAAGATATAAAGCTGATTATTATCGATGTGTTGCTTTCAGATGGAGTTATCAGGAATTATTCTAACTCGTGCCATGAAGCTTAGAGCAATAAGTAACATTCTCTTTCCATTGAATTCCGAACGTATCGACTGTGTAAGCGGCGAAAAGAAAAATTCGAGACCTAAGATTTGCCAAATGGTGAATGGTGTGTTTATCAGGTGATAGTACCATTTTAAAGATAAATTTCGATATGATAGTACACCTAGGTTATATACCTTACAGAATAAGTTTATTTGGATTCTTTAACCATGGAGCTATAGTATAAGGATGATAGATCACATTTATGACCCTACAAGGTAACATGTTATGAAGTTAACCGAGCAGATGATATTGAATTTCTAAGGATAGTTTTAAATTATTTAAGCTTATTCATATTAGACCTAGAGAGTATGACGTCAGTAAGTTACTAAAAGGAATAGCTACTGTTATAAGATGATAAGATGTGATAGTTCCTTCTAAGTTTAGGTGATTAAGTCTTTACCCACATATGTGTCTAGTATGATATGATTTTAAAATGGATAGAAAGTTCGGGGTTAAGTATTGCAATCTATCATTTAAGACTGACGAGATTTTCACTAGGTGTGATCCATGTCTATAGGACAGAAGAGATAGTGTACCACCGCAGAATAGGGCCATATGATGAGGGAAGTTAGGAATAATCTACGTTTCACTTTAGCGTTTGTAATGTAATCGAGAAAACATGATGCTAGCAGGTGTTTAAAAGGGAATGGTAAGTAAGTCAGAGTAGAGTATTTTAATATTTCCTTCAAAGATGCTGAGTGTGACTGGGTAAGTGACTGAAAGAGGGTAGTGTTCGACCAGAGAATGTAATCAAATAATGTCAAGTCTCTTGGCATAGTTCTAACTTGTTTATGTGGTTTAGGCTGAATTAGAGGGCAGGGTGTAAGTTGCCATAAGAATATTATTATGATGGGTGATAGATGAGGTAGGTAAGGGAATAAAAAGGTAAGTCTCATGGCGATAGTCTTAGAGTCAGAACAAGAGGAATGATCATGATAGTGACTTATTGCTAGACTGTAGGAATCCTGAGGCTTAAAACATGAGCTTTTGAACTAAGGGGGAGATGGTACGACAAGGTACCAAGGTATATCATGTGTGCCTTATATTGATAAGTGTCGAGAAAGAAAAGTTCGGAGTAACGCTACATTTCCAATTCTGGAGTAATTCATGTACTAGGTGGTACTTATGCCTAGAAGTACTCTACTCATACCTTACGACTATATCGTGCTCACGTTAGCACTTTACATTCCATGTTTATGATTCAAGGATGAAGACTCCATATGATAGTAAGCTATGCAAAAGAAATGTTCTTTCATGTTTCGCACATAAGGTTGTACTCATGTTCAAAGTTAAAGACCACATTCATGTTCACGTATCTATCGTGCTTTTGTACTCATGTCTATCTTCTAGCTCCTAAGTACTTTCCGATTATGATGGCGACTTTGATAATGATCGAAGGGAAGGAAATATAAGAATTTAAAGACTAAGAAAAATATGGAATGCACACTATTCCTTAGACAAGAGGAGAATGCCTTAAGTAAATGACCTATTTCGACTCCAATGGTATACTACCTATGTTTTCATGTACTCGTGCCCACGATAGATTTATTCGAGCATCCACCTTTAAAAATAGCATAATAATGAGGTTGGTAGGCAATGATGAGAGTAAGTCAAGATGGATGTCCGACTCACGATTTTATATGTTTTGTGCTTATGTTCCTCTGGCTAATGTTTTAAACCATCTCGTAACTTGTCACAAAGGATGCCCTTTCTTTCACTAAGTACATATGTACTGTTTATGATCAAGGTGACTTTCCACCCATGTCTTAGGTCCTTAACGAACGAAGTGTTCATATAAATGACATGTTGCTTATGTCCCTATTCCCCATGTCATGCTATTCGCGTAATTACGTTTCATGTCATATTAATCACGTTTCCATGTACGCATGGTCCAAGTTACGTCCTTCATGTTCAATGTACCCACATCCCGCCTATACTCTAAAATGAAGCATTTCACATAATTTGTACCTACAAATTCCTTTCCTCTATGATCCTTTATGATCCGCTCACGATAAGGGGATTGATGAACGAAAAGTAAGATAATCTAAGGTATTCACATCTAAGTTTCAGAGCGAACAAGAGTTCCTTTCCTGCACCCTATGGTGCTTATTTTTTGGAGTACTCTACTCAGATTTGACGTACTCATGATGTGCTATGCTCGAGTTTCACACTATATGTTGGGATCCTATTTCTATTCTATGACTCATGTCTGACTCATTTGCACTAAATTGCGATTTCATACAAGGCCTAAGTCATACTCTTCTCCCATATGTCTACCATGGTGACATACCAACGTCTATGATCAAGTCTCTAAGTGTTCAGATCCTACCCGAGCTTAGTATTCAACCCTCATATTGTAACAATCATGTTTTCGACATTCAGATCCCATGTTATGATATCCATGTTTACACGTATTCATATCTCATGACAGTTTAGCACTCATGTATTCATGCCAGCCAGTCTTCATGTATTTATGTCCCACGTCATGCTCCTCACGCCCAGGTACTCATGTCGTGTTCGTTCCTATTTTCCAATACTCATGTCATTCGTGCCTACGAATTCTCTTCCAAACCCCACGTCTAGTAATCATGTAATCATTCAGCCAATATCCATATGTTCAGGCCGGCTCAATATTCATGTTAGCCCCATTCAAGATTCAGTAATCACATTATGCATATTAAGATACCGTGTGAGGTTTGTGTTGGTACTTTAGTTAGCTGGCAGGCGTTTGAGAAATGTCGTAAGAGTCTGAATTACGAAGGAAGTCTTGCCATAATTTTTGTAAATTCCAGAGTTAGTAGTAATTCTTAACCACTATTCATAAATCGAGGACAAAGGTTTCACGATTCTCGTTCATGTAGGAAGTACTCAGTTTCATGTTCCCATATACATGTTTCTATGTAATCACGTATTCAGTTCTCATGATCCATGACCATGTTCCCATGTAATCATGTAGAGATCTCATGTTTCATAACGTTCAAGTATTCATGCCATGTCCAGCCTAAATTCCAACCATGACCCATCATTTGAGGACGAAAGATCCTAAGGGGGAGATATTGTAACACCTCATACCTTCGGGCTAAGGTTTGACTCGTAAGATGATGATTTAAATAAATCAAGATGGAATTTGTAGAAAGTGTTTTGAATCAAGTTTTTTACATCCCGTAGATTAGAACAAAGGTTAGACTTGTAGCGTTGGAGTTTAGCTGAGAATTTGAAAGTTTGTGCGTTTTGCAAAAAATGGTCGACAGGCCTACTTCAGGCACCAATAACCTCTTGATTCGTTGAGAATTTGAGAAAACTTAAAACATGAGCATTGTATCCCTTTGAAATATCATTCCAACGGTATCTTGCAGAGCTAAAACAGACCTCTGTGCTAAGAGTTATGCCTATTTTACTATCCTTTGGTCGGAGCAGAATTTTCAGATTTTGGATTACGTTTTTTAGCCTTTTCCTACTCGAATTGAAACTCCTTATTTTATTATTTTATGAAGTAAAAATGTCCCTAACACTATTCTAAACCCTAAGATACTATTTATTCTCTCTCTACCTCCATCCCTAAAGAACCTAGACACTCCAATTCTTCAAGAACCACAAGAAAATCATTCTTGCAATCAAGAAAAATCAAGAAACCTTCACTAGTTTCATTTGACAATCTTGTTTCTTGAGATTTCCTCTAAGGTAAATCTTTCAATCAAGAACCTTTGAATTCCACAAGGTTACATCGTTTCTAAACACTAGAATAAATCCATCCACCTCAGTACCCTCTAAAAATCAAGAGTACGTAAAGAGTTAGAGAAAACCCAAGTATTTTTCTGTTGACTTTCACTCCGACTAGCCATACTCAATTAGTGTTTTCGGGTAATCTAACCGTTGGATCGAGTCTAAATTTTAACTAAGTATTCATAACATGTACTTCTAAAATTTGAACGGTAAAGATTTGAATTGGAGGTCAGGACCAGTGCCCTTTGAGCCACGAACAGTAGCTACAAAAATCAGTGAGAACTCTTCTTAAGGTTTCAAGTTCAAAGCTTTGGTTTCTTCTTCAAAGTTCAGACCTTTTCTTCAAGTTTTGGAGCCACTAAGGTATGTAGGGTTTCTATCCACGGGTGGGAACATCATTGTTCTTCCCCACGCTTTTTCTTCCATAAAGTATGAAGCTTCACGAAAACTAGGGTTTTAACCGTATTCATGATAATCCTAGGTCCATGCCCCATATTATATTATGTATTAAATTGTTATAAATTCTTCATTGTGTTCTTGATACATCATTATGATTATTGAGAATCTGTCCGTAATCCATGAAAACCCATATCTCGTATTCCATGGGTTCTTGCATGCATGTTTTTAAATAAAAATGCTTATTTCATGAATATCCCACATGTATACAAGTTTTCATGCAATTGTATTATATAATTATCTTCATGCCATGATTCAAGATACATACATGCTAAATACAAGTTATTTCATGAAACCATGTTTACAAGTTATTTCGTGAAATCATGATTACAAGTTATTTCACGAAAGTCACGGGCTTCTTAGCCAACTATATCATGTTCGTGTTTTTGGGAGTTGCACGAAGTTACCGAGAAGGCTCAGATAGCATGAAACTATGTAGCCACCGTAGGACAAGGATCGCTCCGCCCAGTTAGGACGATTCCTTAATTTACACTGAATGGATCCATCAGGCACGTTCCACCTTATACCCTGGAAAGGTATGGGGGCTCTGCTGATCCGGTGAGGTACCAGACTCCACGTACACACGTGGTGATATCATGTTGTCGGTTTATTAAATGCTCTCCCTACTTACCATGTTTTACTCATGTTATATATGTGTGTGTATTCATGCTCATGTTCATGTCCAGGTTTTCAGTTTCACTTCTTATTATGTTATTCCATGTCACATGTTATTTCTTTCAGTTGCTTTACATACCAGTACATTCAATGTGCTAACGTCCCCTTTCTATTGCTCGGGGGCTTGCATATCACGATGCAGGTATTGATTTACAAGATAGCAGATTTGCTCTTTAGGACATTACTCGTATCAGCTTTTGGTAAGCCCCATCTCATTCGGGGTTGTGTCTTTACTTCTATTTATGTCAGTTATGCATTTAAGATATGCCAAGGGCCTTGTCCCGGTGAACAGTTTAGTAGTCAGATTCATGTCAAAGGTTTCATAGACTAGTCAATTGTCATGTTCAGTTGAGTTAGCCTCAATGGCTACATTACCATAATTCCGCATTTATGATATAATAATAATATTTTCAGACTTATGATTATTGAACTCCATATTTTCACAATTCATGAATATTTACTTTATATTCCGCATCAGTTCATGTCCCATGTAGACTCAGCAAGTCATGTGGTTCGGTCAGTCGCGTGCAGCAAGGCACCGAGTGTCGTGTTACGCCCAGGCCATGGTTCGGGGCGTGACAACATTGTTGAAGGAAGTGTTCTTTAATTGTTGCAAATTGTAGTGCTTAGGGATGTTTTGAGTCACTCTTGCCCAAATTGTGTCCGACCTTAACCAAAAGACTACATTACAACCCTTTAAGTCCTAAATGATTTTGAACCAAGTGTGTCTACATTAGTAGAGAAATACATGAAGGGCAAGCTTATAGTACTACTTGTGTGCATTTGAACATCTTTGTGAGAGAGAGAGAGCTAATTCTTTTCATTTGATATCCCATTTGTGTTTTGCGTTACATCTTCTACGTGTGGGATTCTCTCTTGGTCGTGAGGGTACATGAGAATTTGAGTTCTGAATTTGTTCCATATTCCAATTGAGAGGAATTAACAAAAGAAAGTTGTTTTGTGATAATGAGGCAAATTTTGAAGCTTTAGTGTCATGACTTGATTACTACTTTGATTAACTTGGTGTTTGAGCACTTGAAATGAAAATGAAGTTTTTGAGAAGAAGTTGATGATTCATATGTTTTGGATTAATTGTTGGTACCACTCAAAGTCATGTGTTTGTGCTTAAAGTAAACTTTTTGACTTGGTATGATGTTGGTGCACTTTTTAATGGAGTCCTTTGAAGGAAATTGTATGATTTGATTTGCTTGAGGACAAACAATTATTTAAGTTTGGGGGTTTGATAAGTTGGTATTTTCCAACTTATTTCTTCTTTAATCTTAGACTTTTGAATTGTTTGATTGAGAAAATAGTGCATTTACTATGGTTTACTTCAATTTTATAGGTTTGTATGATTGAGAAGTGATTATGAAAACTCAAGTGAAAACCAAGTCAAAAAGAGGTCAAAGTGAAGAACATGACAAAAGTGCCTAAAAGTGCAAAAAGTGGCCAGAACTGCAATTTCGAAAATCTGAAACTATGGAGGTTGTTTTTGTCATTTTTAGTAAGAAAAACTGGGGGAACTACAAAAGAAGACATGATAGACATTATTCTCATCTTTGGCTATTTTCAACACAAGTTTTGGAGACTAGGGTTCATCAACTCACACTTTGGAAGAGAAGATTGGAGTACTTTAATGATAAATTTCTTAATCCTTTCTTGAATTCCTTGCTTTGTATTGTATATCTAAGTGTGTTGAATTTTATTCCATCACTTTAATCTTGTTTATGAAAATATTCATTTGCAAATTGGATGAAATCTTTTGTTATGCTTATGTATTGAATGATTTTTATTTCTATTGAAGTGGGTCTTTGTTGTTTTAAATAATCTTGTTCTTTAATGTTTCTTAAAGGATTAGCTAACCTTAAGACCGGCCCATTTACTTCGATTTGAGCTCGAGGGAGGAAGATTGAGATTGGAAAAGATTAATTAATAAGAATTTGGGGCTTTAAAACTCATCTAAAAACTTGAGCTAGAGATAGGAAAGTCACTTGAGATTATATTGATTGTGTTTAATATCACACTCTAAGGCTTGAGAAAGCTTAGAGTGAAATTCATTGATTTGGTCGAGAGACTTTTGATGAGATTTTAGAGATCATTATCTAATTAGCATAAACTTCGATCATAGTTGTAAAATCGTGAAATACATTGGATCGTTACTTGAGCGTAATTTCCTTTGTATCCATATTTGTGGCCATTGATCATTTTTAGCTTTCTAGTTAATTTTATCTTTGTTAGTTGTTAAAATAAAAATCAAATATTGAAAAAGTGTTTGGCTTAGCGTAGTTGGTGATAATTCCTTACTTGTTTAAATCACCTAGTATATTGTTTCCTGTGGGATCGACCCCGACTCATAGTTGGGTAAATTATATTGCATACGACCATATACACTTTTTTTTAGGAGTGGATTTGGACGTTATCAATTATTTGGCTAAAATTCTTACTTATAATTTGCATTAACAAGGTATATTTTCTCCCTCGTTGCCGGAAGGTACGTAGGTCAACAACCAAAGAAAAAAATTATGTCAAAAATGTGTGCCTAACTGGTAAGCTACAACAGGTTCTTGCATAAACTTCAAATAATTTAAATTCTTGAAAATCAAAATATGAGCAATTAAACGGATTGTAATCGTAATAGCTATTGCAACTGCAAATACTGAAAAAACTACAAAGAGATTAATTAAAATTGAAAATAAATTTTGGCTGCCCTATAAACTGCGATCCGTTAGAGAAACTCATGTATACACTAAATATTCATTATTCGGCTAAAATTCTTACTTGCAATTTGCATTACCAAGGTATATTTTCTCCCTGGTTGCCGGTAAGGTACATAGGCTAACAACCAAAGCACAAAAATTATGTAAAGAACATGTGCCTAACTAGTAAGCTACAACAGGTTCTTGTATAAACTTCACATAATTAAATTCTTGAAAATCAAAATATGAGCAATTAAACGGACTGTAATCATAATAGCTATTGCAACTGCCAATATTGAAAAAACTATGAAAAGATTAATCAAAATTGAAATAAAATTCTTCTGTCAGTAAACTACGATATGTTGGAGAAACTCATGTATACACTAAATATTCATTATTCGGCTACAATTCTTACCTGCAATTTGCATTATCAAGGTATATTTGCTCCCTCGCTAGTCGCTACCGGTAGATACATAGGCTAACAACCAAAGCACAAAAATTATGTAAAGAACCTATTGCTTTTATATTAAAATTGAAAATAGTATAGCCGACCATCTAGTCCTATTCTATTAGAACTCTTTATCCTAATTTGACTACTACTCTTTAATAGGGATATATTAAATAGTAAGTTTCTACTTATTCTCCTATTAATTCCTTTTCCCTTTTTTAACCTACGGTACTCTTTGTAAGGAAAATTAATTGAAGAAGGAATTTCCTACTTATTCTCTTCTTTTTTTCCTTTTTGGTCCTGAGGCAATTTTGCTTTTCTCAATAAAATACTTTATTTTGTATTTTTAATTTCATCCCATAAAATAGTAAATAATGATTTTGTCTATTGTAGAGTCTTTTAATGCAGGGCAAAAAATTCAATCAACATTTCTAAAGTCCTCCGTGCTTTTAATATAGGATAGACTAGTCTCTATGTTCGTGCGTTGCACGAGAAATGCTTTCGATTTCACATACTATTGAATTATCAAAGCAGATACCTTAAAAAAATTGCGACATGCACCAATGAATTATATATGGAGATTTGTTTTTAATTGTGCACCATTCACACATTCACAAATTCACATTTAGTTTGTATTCTTTTAAGTGCGTAACGACTCCCCCTCATCACATCATATGCGCAATCAATTTTAGTTTTCTAACCGCCTCATCCCGATCAATATTTGATTCCCTCACTGCCTCACATATCTATTACATTACAATAATTTAAAAGAAAGAGTGAATCACCAATAACATTAATCCATGCATAAAAAACATGTTCTACTTCGATTCTACTATGTTTTTTTTCCAAGTTTTCAGTGCATAAATTAAATTCAATATGCAGAAACGGTAAATTTATATTACTCCCTCCGTCTTAATTTATGTGACACTATATTTTTCTATATTTAGTACTCCCTCCTTCATTTTTAGTTGTTCTGTATACTAAAAATAGTTGTCCTTTACTTGTCCGGGTTTGGAAAACAGAGAGATAATTTACCATTTCATACATATGTTACCCTTATAATTAAGTCTTTTGGATTGAAAAGTTAAAGGAGTTCTTAGTGGTTGCACGACTTTTAAAGTATGTTTTATTGATTTCAATCATTGGATGACTTAGTAATAATTAGGGGTGATATAGTAAAGTTGTCATTCTATTTATGTTTTTTAAGGGGTGTGCCAAGTCAATGCAGGACAGATAGAAATCGGCAGAGGGAATAACAATTCAATTTTAAACTTCAAACGTTCAGTGAGATGATTTATACCCACAGAAATTTCAATGACTTGTTTTAGATCAAAATGTTTAAAAGTCTTTCTTTTTCTCTCACCACAACAAAAAAGAGAGAGAATCAGATAGCAAATAATGAGTAGATTTACCTTACCAACAATCCTCACACTTATTAGGATATGTTCTTTTTTGTAACCTACATCTGCCCTGATAATCATTACAAAAATTATAGATCATATAATTGTAATGCTTGAAGAAAAATTAGAAGATGTAAGACATTATAGAGCAATAGCGCAGCGGAAAAAAGTGTGGCTTACCTCCAGCCATTGTAACGGAGTCGTTGGAGTTATCGTCGATGTCGTCGGCGTTGTTTTTCAATTCCGGTGAGTGCTCTAGGCACTCAACCTTACTTTTAGATGGTGTGAAATTTAGAGAAGATTTGTTCTTAGGGACGAGGGAGTTATACCATATATATAATAATTGTTCCCATCGAAGCTTGAGTTTTCGGGAGTTTCCATAGATAAGAGGCGGCAGTTTTCTGAAGTTATGGGCAGTTGCAATATGTGGAGAAGTTGGGAGTTTATCTCCCTTTGTATACGGGCCATTACAAAGTTCAAGTATTGAACTTTAACTTGCATTCTCCCACTTGGTCCGTATTACCTCTTGCCCCAAAGTCTGACCACTAAAAGAGAGAATCGTTATACATGAATCATGGCGATAGTTCCTACAATGATAATATCTTCCATGTATCACAATGCATTATACCTCTAAGATTTATCCCATATTAGTTAATGAATAAACCAGTGTTTATTCTAGGTCCATACTTTAGAGAGATATTTCTCCGAATAAATTTGAATGTGCACACAGTAACAAATACGAGAAATATCATGTAAAGTAGAGTTTCAACAATATTCGTTGTTATTATGAAATTTTACATAGGGGAACTAAGTCCCATTGTGACTACATGATCCTTAAATTTATGCGGTGGCATGCTTTTAGTTAAAAGTTGACTAACATCGATTCAATGCTAACGTGTTGAATGACCACTTTCTTATCTTTAACATGTTCCCTTATGGCTAGATACTTGATGTCGATATGCTTACTTCGACTACACTTTTGTTATTCTTATGCCTGTCACCCTTCACAATGGGAGCTACATTGGTGAACAGTCTTTCATCCGAAACCTCTCTAAAATTTTATTGATATAGGCTTCTTGAGATAGACCTAAGATACCTTGATGTCTATCTCGATGAATCTTAATTTCAATGAAATAAGACCTGTCATATGTCTTTCATATCAAAATTCTTAGAAAATTGTTTCACTTCGTACTTAGCATTCCCTTATCATTAGATGTAAGCAGATATCATCACATGCTTGAACTAAAGAAGCAATTTTACTCCTCACCGACGCCCGGGTATATACATTGATCCATAATGTTCTCGGCAAATTCGAATGAAGAGATAATATTATGAAATTTAAGTACCGTGTGGAGGCTTATTTTTAGTCATATATGAATTTCTATAGCTTGCATACCAAGTGCTCACCATTACTAGAGGAGAATCCTTCGGTTGTTTCATATAAACCTCTTCCTCTAGATCACCATTGAGATATCAGGTTTTCACATCCATTGTTGCAATTCTAGACAAAATGGAGCTACTAATGCCAATATGATGTAAGGAATCCTTTTAGACAAAGGAGAAAAAGTCTGGGGTATAGTCAATCACTTCCTTTGGTGAATCCTTTAGCAGCAGTGCTTGCTTTATATCTTTCTATGTTGCCTGATGAGTCCGCACAGTTTTAAAGACCCATTTACATCCAATGGCTTTTACGTTAGGAAACTCGATAAGATCCAGGTTGTTGCCTTTCATGGAATTTATCTCTTCTTTCCTTGGTATTGCCACAATTCGACTCTTTACAACTCATTGCTTGTGAAAAAGACTCGGGATCATTTTGACTCAATGTTAGATTCTTGCGGATACCAACTTATGATCTTAGGAATTGCGTTTTCTTTCTCTAGTAGATCTCCTTAATGTTGTGTCAACATTTTACTAAGGATCATGTTCTTTAACTTGTTGTTCAATAATTTCTGGAATTTCTTGAACAACTTGATCTACTGGAATATTTTCAGCAGCTTGTGGAATCTCATTGATTGTTTGCTCAACACCCGGTTGCACTTGAGGGGTGTTATGAACGATAACCAATCTTTCACTTGAAGTAGAAGGTTGATCTCTTACATAATTTATATTCTGAAATTGATCACTCCCACGAATCAAATCATTGTCAAGAAACTTTGCATTTCTTGATTCCACAATTCTAGTGTTGTTAGATGGACAATAGAATTTGTATCCTTTAGACCTTTGGGCATATCCAATGAAATATCCACTAATGGTCCAAGGATCCAGTTTCTTTTCTTGTGGGTTGTAGATTATAACTTCAGACGGGCATCCTCATGCGCGTATATGTGTTAAACTCGGTTTCCAACCTTTGAACAACTCAAATGGTGTCTTTGGGACAGCCTTAGTTGGAACTCGATTTAATATATTCCTTTGCCGTTTTAAGAGCTTCAATCCACAAGGACTTAGGTAACTTAGAGCTACTTAGCATACTATGCACCATGTCCAATAATGTTCGGTTTCTTCTTTCTGCTACACCATTTTGATCTGGAAAACCAGGCATTGTGTATTGGGCAACAATACCATTTTCTTGAAGAAACTTCGCAAACGGACCTTGGGTTTGTCCATCCTGAGTATATCTACTAGAGTACTCACCACCTCTATCAGTTCTCACAATATTAATTTGCTTTCCACATTGTTTCTCTACTTCAGCCTTGAAAACTTTAAAGGCTTCTAATGCTTCGCTTTTATTATAAAGCATGTAGAGATACATGTATCATGAGTAATCATCTATAAAGGTGATAAAATATTTCTGATCATATGCATCCATGTCTGGACAACATTTATCTGAATGTATGATTTCTAATATGGTTGAACTCTTCTTGGGACCTTTCTTTGACTTGTTGGTCTACTTGCCTTTAATACAGTCCACACAAGTATCGAAATCAGTAAAATCTAAATTACTAAGTACTCCATCATTTACTAATCTCTTGATTCTATCTATGGAGATATGTCCTAATCTCCGATGCCATAAAATAGAGGAATCTTCATTCATAACACAACGTTTAGTACCAGTTTGGACATGCATAACATTATGAGTGGAATCATTTTGTAATTTTAGAGAGAAAAGACCATCAAAAAATGTACCATTTCCAGCAAGTTTAGATTTATAAAATAGATTGAGATAACCTTCTAGAAATAAGGAATATCCCAATGGCACAAGTCTTGAAACTGAAATTAAATTCCTAGAAAAGTTAGGTACATAAAAGGTCCTTTCTAACTCTAAAAAGTAACCATTGCTATGAACTAAAGTGCATGTCCCAATAGCTTCCACACGTGACAGCATCTTGTTTCCAGAATAGATGCTTCGCTCAGCTCCCATTGGCTTCCGCAAGTTTTTTAATCCCTGCAATGAATTCGTAATATGGATTATAGAAGAAGAATCAATCCACCACATGCTATGATTAACATTAGCCATATTAGCTTCATAACATACAAGAGATATTGAAGTGCCTTTCTTCTCAAGCCATTTCTGATACTTGATACAATCCTTCTTTATGTGCCCCTTCTTTCTACAGAAGCGACACTAGGATTCTTTCTCGATATCAGGTTCAGGTTCAAGTGGTGCTTTTCCTTTCCACTTCTTATTGGCTTGATAGTTCTTCTTTTCTTGAGTAGCCATGAATGCACTTTCTCTTGTTTCCATCAGCAATCGGCCCTCCTCTTGAACACACATGGCCATAAGTTCATTAATAGACCATTTATCTTTATGTGTGTTATAGGAGATCTTAAAGGGGTCGTACCGTAAAGGAAGAGAGTTCAAAATATAGTGCACAAGAAAAGTTTCAGACACTTCAGCCTCAAGAGTCTTTAGCTGAGCCGCTAAGTCTCGTATTTTCACGATGTGCTCACGCACACCTCTCACACTAGTGAGCCTCATTGATGAGAATTTCATAATCAGGGTGCTGGCAAGTGCCTTATGCGGGGAAGTCTCAAACCTGCTCATCAATAGCCTTCGCAATGCCTTGACATTGTTATACCGTTCGGACGTAACCACGAATACCTGCAGAGATTTTGGTCTTAATGAACATAACACTCAAACGGTTCGAGCGCTCCCATTGTTCATGAAGAGCAATCTCAGCTTGAGTGCTAATTTCATTAATGGGTGGTTCCTCTTTCCTGATAGCATAATCAATGTTCATGCACCCTAAGTGAAGAAGAATTCTCTCCTTCCAGATCTTATAGTTCTCAGCACTCAGTTTGGGAATATCACAAATATCAGAAAAATTCGCAGGTTGCATAACTACAAAAAATATACATGCTTAATAAATTTGAGGCAAATAATATAAATTGAATCTACTGACATAGAAATTGCCTGTGGGCTAAATTTTTTATTCAATTAGATTCATTCTTTACAATAGAATTATCAATTTATTTGCAGGATATTTTATCTTTATGATAACACTATTAAACTCTCATTCATAATTCCTGTGGGTAATTATGAAAAGTATTTAATATTTTATCCTAATTAATTATGGAACCCAATAATAAACGTACTTGAGTTATTATATCGTGCATAATTAATCTCAATTCTAATGTCTAAAATTTCTTTATGCGGTCCTTAACTTCAAAATTTCATTCAACTAAAGATGTTGTGGGTAATCTTCAATCAAATAAAATTATAGATTACTTAGACGTTAGTCCTTATTTAATGTCTATAATTCTTTATGTGATCCTAAACTTGATATATAATTCCATTTAATTAAGGTTGCTATGGCTAAATCTTAATTAAATAAAATTATATGAATCACTAGACATCAAATTAAAATTTATCCATACTTCATTGCTAAAACATCATGCAATAGATTTATCTCTAAATACTTTGCACGAACAGAGGTGTAATAGGCAAATAAAAACAATAACTGGAGCAGTATTTCTCAATGATATCAAAAAGAGCAAGATTAAAGCCACTCCATTTTTACATTATTATCACTGTATTGTCTTTTCCTATTGAAAAAGTGCATAAAAAAAAAGTTTTACACAATGGATGAAGTAAGTCATCTTGGCAATGGGACCCACTTTGTCTTTATCAAGAAGCAAAGAGAAGGGGATGCACAGAAGAGTTCTCTTTCACACTGTATCATCTTCATCATCTGGTTGGGTCATCTCAACCCGGTTTAAAAAAACCATTTTCAGAACCAACAAAATTTTCACCAATACAGACGGTGAAAACACAGTTTAAAAACACCGCAATATCAAAAAATTAGTTTCTTAATGATTTCTAGTATTAGAATTTATCAAAAGTTTCAAAATACAGATCTGTTCATGAGGATCTGTAACAACCCGATTTTGATAAATTTTTGCAGATTCCGAAATTAACAAGGCAGAGGTAAAACGGTCGCTCTGATACCAAATGTAAGACATTATAGAGCAATAGCGCAGCCGAAAAAGTGTGGCGTACCTCCAACCATTGTAACGGAGTCGTTGGAGTTATCGTAGGCGTCGTCGCCGTTGTTTTTCAATTTTGGTGAGTCTTCTAAGCACTCAACCTT
Source organism: Lycium ferocissimum (assembly GCF_029784015.1). NCBI lineage: Eukaryota > Viridiplantae > Streptophyta > Magnoliopsida > Solanales > Solanaceae > Lycium > Lycium ferocissimum. Next base: position 70,065,452 of record NC_081347.1, read on the forward strand.
ACTTTTAGATGGTGTAAATTTTAGAAAAGATTTGTGCTTAGGGATCAGAATCGGATTATGCCCTATATATAATCGCGTTCCGTCAAGAACAATTTCAGCTTCCATACATAAGGGGCGGCGATTTTCGAAGAAATGGGCGGTTGAATGTGGAGAAGTTGGGAGTTTATCTCCCTTTGTATACGGGCCATTACAAAGTTCAAGTATTGAACTTTCACTTACAGAAGAAACACTGGCATAATTTATAAGTAAGTTGTGCAATTAGAAATAAAGATGCTTCACTGCAATATAAGAATCCAATAACGAATTTGAAGGAGACGCATATTCATCAAATCTAATCTTACTGTGGAATCCCAACCAAAATTAAAAGAAAAATAACAGGCTAACGTGTTAAATCCCATACAAACTGGAGAACCATGGTCCAAATTATGTGAACCTATTTTTTTATTAATCAGTACAAAAAAGAATGATTCCTTTCTATATTTGGAAATAATTTATCTTTATGCAATGACTTATAACCACACAAAATAGGGATAAGGCACCATTACCCCCCTGAACTATACCCGAATTTGCTACGACACACCTTACCTTTCCCTGGGCCCTATTACCCCCTAAACTTATTTAAAACGGAATAATTACCCCCTAAATGCCGATGTGGAAAGAGAGTGTGTTTCACTCTTTGAGAGAGTAGAACACAAAAAGTTTTAAAACTTAATTTTTTTTTTTCTTAAAAATCGCATTTTCTTAAAAATTTGAAAATAAATCTAGTCTTCCACATTTAGTTTTAAAAAACGGTTTTTCCACATGTTAAGAAAATAATTAATTTTTTCAAAAAATTTTCAAAATTCAGTTTTTTTCACATTTTGGCAAGAAAAACACTTTTCCGGATTTTATTTGAAAAATAAAAGTGTCCTAAGAAAATGAAATCATGAAAATCAAGATTTTTTAAGACATTTAAAAATATAATCAAGTTTTCCATATTTTTAACAAATCCATTTTTCCATATTTAAAAAAAAAAATCATTTTTCAGTTTTTTTTTTCTTTTTCAAAAACGGGTTTAAAAAAAAAACAAATTTTCAATTTTTTTTTTTAAAAAGGGTTTTAAAATCCTTTTTTTAAAAGAAAATTCAGTTTTTTAATCCATGTTTTTAGTTTTTTTTTTTTTAAATGGGTTTAAAAAAAAATCAAATTTTCAAATTAAAAAAAAAGCGGGTTTTAAAACTCATTTTTTTTTAATGAAAATTCAGCCTTTTTATTTTTATTTTAAAAAAAAAATTGACACGTAAAAAATTTGAAAAAATTAAAAAAAAAAAAAACAAATAAATACACATGTGGCAAGGAGAGTGTATGTCACTCTCCCATATGAGAGTGGGCATCAGCGTTTAGGGGGATAATTATTCCGTTTTAAATAAGTTTAGGGGGGTAATAGGACCCTGGGAAAGGTAAGGTGTGTCGTAGCAAATTCGGGTATAGTTCAGGGGGGTAACGGTGCCTTATCCCCACAAAATATATGTGACTCATTTAACATGATAAGTTTAAAAGTCTTTTCTTCTTTCTTAAATTCTCTACCCAGTCAAATAGGTTCATATAAATTGAAACAGAGGAAGTAATAAATAATCATTGTAGATATGAACCTATAACCTTAAAAATATTATGGATTCAATGTTAAGAGTCTTAATATTAAATCCATAGAATTTAAATCTTGAATCCGCATCTGGTCATGTTGTGAAAGTGAATAGCTTATTGCTATATTCACGGAACATAAATAAATAAAAAAATTATATTATCTAATAACAACAGAAAAATACATGCATCTAACTGCAAAACTCTTCAACGTTCAATGAATCAAAATTTTCCTCCTTGGTTGCATGGATAGAAGAGAAAACCTCCAAAAAAGGATGATGTGAATCTATTTTCTTATTAGTTCGTACAAAAAAGAATGATCTCTTTTTATATTTGGAAATAATTTATCTTTATGCAATGATTTATAGCCATATAAAATATATGTGATTCATTTAACACCACAAGTTTAAAAGTTTTCTCTTCTTTTTTAAACTCTCTACCCAGTCAAATATGTTCACATAAATTGAAACGGAGGAAGTAATAAATACTCGTAGTAGATATATATGAACCCATAACCTTAAAAATATAATGGATTCAATGTTAAGAGTCTTAATATTAAATCCATGGAATTTAAATCTTGAATTCGCATCCGATCATGTTGTGAAAGTGAATAGCTTATTGTTATATTCGCGAAACTAAATAAAAAATTTATATGATCTAATAACAACAGAAAAATACCTGCATCTAATTGCAAAATTCTTCAATGTTCAATGAATCAAAATTTTCCTCGGTTGCAAGGATAGAAGAGAAAAGACCTCCAAAAAATAATCTGCCTTCTGTTATAAACCTGTATTTGAAAAATACTTAAACCAGAAATTGAAAAAAATAAACAAAGCAGATTCTAGAATTCAGAAGAACAGTATCTTAAAATATATAAGGAATTAAATCGAGCACACTAAATGTACAGTGTATCCTTAAGGAAATTATTCCCCTCAATGTACCCGAGGTTTGTGGAATATATCCTCCCAGGATAGAGCGATTTACTCACCGTAGTAGCGGTACTGCAAACTTGGTGAACAGCAAACTCACTCGAATGCTATAAATCACACGAGAATTTTATTTAGTGAAGAAGAGAGAAGAATGTCAGAAATTTTCATAAGGAAAAAAATCTGAGGATCAACAGAATTTTTAGCCATTGAAGCACTGGTTCTGAAAAGGTTTGCTACCTTTCAGAAAAGTCATGTTATAATGGGCGGGAAATTTAAAAATATCCGGGAAAAGAAATGGGTCAAAAGCGCTGATCCGGGTCACTAACCGGGTCAGGATTTGAATAATTAATTAATTAAAAATCCAAAAAGATTATCAATCAATCCAAGGCCGAGCCAAGCCAAACCGAACGAGACACGACGACGACGACGGCACGAGGCTTGCCTTCCTCTCAACCCTTTAATAACTAGAAGGAATGCTTTTATATTTAACTACAAGGACTTTTTTTTCCACCACCTATGTGAGAGAAATGCTTCTTCTATAAAGCAAAAGGGTATAATTCATTTTCCCTCCATATTTCTATATTTCTTCAACCAATCATTAAAACCCAACACCTTCATCATATTGTTTATATGTTATAATTGTCGTCCGTCTTCCAGATCTGATACGAATCGATTTGGGGAAAACACCAAATCAATCACAAAAACGCGGAATTAAAGCTAACGAGAAACTGGGGATGAGAATTGAAGAAAGGAGATGAGAAATAGAGGATAAAAGCAAGACCCAATGAATAATGAACCTATGAGCAAACCTAAGTATATGAAACCTAGACCCTCTCAATTTGATTCAATTCAAAGAACCTATGCTATTTGAAATCAAGGCAAGGGAAATTCAATTGAAATCCACAAATGAACAACCCTTCATGAAATCAATGGAAAAATGGTTCAAGACCAACAATGGAATCCACCATTAAATCTACTAAACTAAGCTAAACCCTAGCTAAACAAACTATGTTAATCCTATCATCACTCAAATATTCATCCAATCTAAAATCTCCAATGAAAGATAAGCTATATATACAAGTTAAGTAAAGAAGACTAATAGGCAATTACAATGCTACCCTTAATGAAGTAAGGGCCTTGTTTGGCTAGTCTTCTTAGTGTAGTCTTTAATTCAAGAATTGGCCTTCAATGGCCAAACACGCCCCTCCTTGCATAGATGGCCCTCAATTCTTGCACAAATAGCCAACTCCCGACCTTGTTCAAGTTTGCACATGTAGCCACTTTGCAGAAATGTCCCTATTTGCACGTTTGGCCACTTTGCGCATTTGGTCCCCTTTCTAGTAGCTTCTTCTTCAAGCCTCGCCCAAGCCACCTCCCACACATCATAGGCCTCATTGTGGGGCTTGTATGGGCCTCCAAAGGCCTTCAATGCCATTCTTATCATCCATGCCGCTTGTAGAGCTTGAAGTTCCATATCTTGGCCTTGGATGTAAGTCTTGAAACGAGGTGTGCCAAGTAGGATCGTATCATCCTCCCCTTCTTCAAAAGGATTCGTCCTCGAATCCGAACCTAGCAAAACCCAAGGGAAGATAACAACAAGCAAGATCCTCAAAGCATGAGGGTTAGTGTTAGCACAAACAAATCGTCCAACATGCCAAGGATACACAAACTTGTGGTATAACCACATATCCATCATCAATGTGAAGAAGGACTCCACATATGGGGCACCAAGAAGTTGACCCCTCAAAGGATTACGAAACGAGGGTAAGATAAGGAAATCGAAGGGCCTAAGACAATAAGCATGCAATGCTATATTGATTCTAGGAAACACACCACACATTGGACCCTCATTCCGCAAATAAAAACTCTCCAAATGTCGTCCCACGACCAATGCACAACAATTAGCACCGGGGTCGAAGGGAAGAGTTATCCACAAAGCATGGCTAAGGAAACAACTATTCACCCCGCAATTACCGCTCTCAATCAAGGATGCATCCTTAACACAAATATGGGTATCATCATAAGCAAATAGGTAATAAAGAAAGGTGTCACACAAAACAACTTCTTCAACTAAAGTGACCTCAAGCGTAGACTCGTTATGGGTTCAAGCACAAGTTCAAGCAAGTCCTTTGCTAGTTGGAACACTTATGGAAGAAGTGACAATTTGCAAACAAGTTTCACCTTCTTTTTCAAAGTATCCTTCCCCAACTATCATGTCATATCCTTTTAGGGGAAAGTTTCCATCACAAGGGAAAGGGTTATCTAACCTATGCCAAGCTAGAAGTAGCATCTTCCCATCCTTTAGGGTAGGAGATCTAGCATAGTCCTTCCAAGAAGTGTGCTCTTGATCATGTAATTCACTCCCCTTCTTTAAAGAGCACTCATCACTTTCGGAAGCCTTTTCCAAATTCGACGTTGGTCCATCAAGTGGGTCACAAACCCTCAAGAAGAACTTTTCGTCATCGGGGATGGTGTCAAAAGCTTTAACCACCCCATGCTTGTCATCAAGACCAAGCCCATCATCACCCCATAGTGGGTTACTAAATACCTTGTAGTTTCCAAAGGACACTACATTTGCAACATCACCAAACTTCCCACTAGGTACATGACTATTCACATGATCAATTACATCAATATCATCACTAAATTGAGGGTCATTAAGCACATCACAAGGTTCCTCAAATAGTGGATTTTCATAGCAAACAAATTGATCAACATAAGCAACCACACTACTAGTTGGACGCAAATTGATCTTGCTAGAAGAATCAATTCGGTCATCGCTAGGATCAACTAGTGGGTGTCCTAACATCTCATATGACAATGTACTAACATGCAAACCAAGAGGGTCAACACTAGGTGGACACAACTTGAACTCAAGAGAAGAGTCAAGATAGTCATCAATAGGATCAACTAGTGTTGGACCATCCATTTCAACTACATTGTCAATTGTCATTATAGACTAGGCACGTCACAAGGTAAAGACTCATTAAGCTCACATAAGGCTAAGCTATCACTCACACTCAAGTCAACATGCTCATTCACAAGAATTGGAGTGTCAAGATTAGCTATTTTACCTTGAAGTGCACACAAAGTATCTTCTTTACCATGGTTCTCAACTTGGGATCCCATTTGCTCTTTCGGGAAGCTCTCAACTACCTCTTGAACTTTCAAAGTTTGAGGCTCAACATTCGGTTTGCTTCCAAGAATACCTGCACCATTTTTCAAACAACTAGAGAAGAAAGAAAAGTTACAAGGGTTAGATAGAGTTTGTGACAACTCTCTTACATCACTCCTCACATCCTCTCCTTTTTCCTCTCTAGAGTCGTCACTTTTCGCTCCCTTACTCCTCTCAATCTTTTCTCTCTCAATTTCATTGGAGTTAGGACAAGTGTCAAGTATTTCTTTAGAAGGGTTAAGGGAACCCTCCGCTTCACTCCTCTCTTCCGCTTTACAAGGCTTAGACTTCTCTATCTTCATTCGTTGCACCTTGCATATGCGTTCCATCCGTTCATCCATACCCTTCAACTTCCCATCCACACTTTTCATCTCTCCACCTATACCTTTCATTTTCGATGTCAAGCTCGATATTTGATTCATGATCATAGCTAATGAGCTTGCTATGGATGGCATATCTCCCATCTCTTGAATCCGACTTTCTTGATTAGTCGTTATAACCTTGGGACTAGGATAAGATATCGGACTTGAGTAGTTGCCACAAGAACTTCCATAACCAATGAGTTGGTCACCTCCCGTCAACACTTCTCTCCTCCTACCCTCCGCACCATACCCATATTGAGAACATGGCACCTCCGGCTTAGGGTAAGAATCATATTTCATTGTGTTTCTTGGGTTAGGAAATGTATAATCTCTTCTCCTCCTTGGACTACTCCTACTTGGTCCAATCCACACACTTATACCATTTTTCTTTGAATAGGAAGCTTTACAAGGAGATGTATGTGAATATCTATTAGAAGAACTCTCATAAGAATTATATGCAATCCCATTATCTTCACAAGCATACTCACCATGAAGTGCATAGCCAATAGGCTCATCATCACCACATTCTTCCCATTCTTGCAAATTCTCACCGAGTGGTTCATATCGAAAATGTGAGAAAGGAGCATACCTCAACTCAACCCTATGTCCATGGTGTCTAGGATGAGACTCTTCATGCTCGTATCCACCATAGGACTCTTCATCATACCCATCTACTCCTTCTTCTTCATAAGCCTCGAGGTGTTGCCACGATTGTCCTCGGAGTAGTATTCTTCACCCTCGTACAAGTTATGATCATATTGACCATATTCTTCATTCGGTCTATGAGCACCATCACCATCATATTCATTGTAAGAATAGTGATGCTTATATCCCATGTCATCTCCCTCATAGCCTCCGTCAACCTCATAGTCATATCCTCCATTGCTAGAGGCATAACCTTCAAAATCATCTTCACAAGACTCGGAAGCTATGGATGACATCCTTATCTCTCCTTCTCCTTATGTCTCCTCTTTCGTGTGCCTACAAAACGAGCAAACAAGATTAGTAGCAAAAGCTCCTCACGTCACTCGTATTGGCACTCAAACTTACCTCTCAACCTAAGCTTCTTCCAAGGTTGGTCAAGAACCCTTTTAATCCAAATCAATTCACAAGATTGCTAACCTTTGTGGAGGAATAGATTCTTGTTAATTGAAAGACGGACGACTCGATAAAGCAAAAGGACTTGAGCCAAGAAGATTCAACGATATCAAAACGAAAAAAGCTTAAAAGAATTGGCACGAATGAAAAACGGACTCAAGAACTAGCATGCACAAGTAGGAAAAGTACTAAATGCACACTAGTTGAAGGGAACAAGAAAACGAAATGCAAAAAAATCGGGAACGAAATAAAATTTCGGGCCCGGGTAGGTGATAACTTGAAAACACGGCCGTGAAGCCCCAATTGACCTAAGGTATCAATTTGAAACAACTAAAATTTTTAAGTTTCTATACTTTTTTTTTTTTTTTTTTTTTTTTTTTTTTTTTGCTCCCTACCAAAGGATTAGGGACGCAATCCAACAATCACTTCTAAGAAAATTTTGAAATTGGAATGAATTAGAAGTGATAGAAATCAAAGTTGAATCAAGAAATGAGCACCTTAGAATTGTTGCGGAAGATAGTGTTGTATCACCTTTCACGACCAAGTTACACGGGTCGTATAATATTATACGGTCCGTATAATATGTCCGTATTCGAAGGACGAAATGAACAGAATGTCTCCAAGTCAGCTCCTGTTGCACGACCAGGTTCACGGATCGTATAAGATTGTACGGTCCGTATAATACGTCCGTACTTGAAGACCAAATTGTACCGAATGTCCAAACCGGCTTTCTATTCCACGACCAAGTTTCACGGGTCGTATAAAATTGTACGATCCGTATAATACGGTCGTACTCTACGGATCAGCCTAACGTTAAACTCTCCGAACCAGCTCTTGTACCACGACCAAGTTTCACGGCCCGTATATAATTGTACGGTCCGTATAACTTGATGACAAAGCTGACTCTGATGGGGTCGACCGTACCTCGTTTGGCTCGGGAATTGTGCTAGATTTTTTCGAATTTGCTGACTTCTTGGGACCCACTCAACCTTGTATTTACCCTTTTTGGCTAGAAAAACAACATTTCAACTTTTGACTTGGATTCCTTGGATCTAACTTTCCTTTTTATCTTCTTCTTCACCAAGAACAAAGATGAACAATGAAGAACACTCAAAAACCCAATGTGGTCCAAATCAACTCGTTTTTGCCCCAATTTTTGGATCTAAGCTCCTTATCACTTAGACAACAAAGCCCAATACGAATCAAAGCTCAATTTTCACCAAAATCAACTAAACCCACTTTGAGTTCTTCAAGCTTTGATGAACCTCTAATGGTGGAAACTTCAATTCTTACCCAAATAACTTCAAATTTCGTTTCTAGATGTTTCTCACCACAACAAACTCAAATCTAACTTCAAAAACAACAAAATAACAACACAAAATAATTTTTGAATTTTTTGGGATTTTTGATTTTTTTTTTTTTGATTTTCAGATTTTTAGCCTAGGATTAGAAATTGTGGGAACAATCTCTTAGCCTATGCTCTGATACCAAATGATACGAATCGATTTGGGGAAAACACCAAATCAATCACAAAAACGCGGAATTAAAGCTAACGAGAAACTGGGGATGAGAATTGAAGAAAGGAGATGAGAAATAGAGGATAAAAGCAAGACCTGATGAATAATGAACCTATGAGCAAACCTAAGTATATGAAACCTAGACCTCTCAATTTGATTCAATTCAAAGAACCTATGCTATTTGAAATCAAGGCAAGGGAAATTCAATTGAAATCCACAAATGAACAACCCTTCATGAAATCAATGGAAAAATGGTTCAAGACCAACAATGGAATCCACCATTAAATCTACTAAACTAAGCTAAACCCTAGCTAAACAAACTATGTTAATCCTATCATCACTCAAATATTCATCCAATCTAAAATCTCCAATGAAAGATAAGCTATATATACAAGTTAAGTAAAGAAGACTAATAGGCAATTACAATGCTACCCAACGAAGTAAGGGTCTTGTTTGGCTAGTCTTCTTAGTGTAGTCTTTAATTCAAGAATTGGCCTTCAATGGCCAAACACGCCCCTCCTTGCATAGATGGCCCTCAATTCTTGCACAAAGAGCCAACTCCCGACCTTGTTCAAGTTTGCACATGTAGCCACTTTGCAGAAATGTTCCTATTTGCACGTTTGGCCACTTTGCGCATTTGGTCCCCTTTCTAGTAGCTTCTTCTTCAAGCCTCGCCCAAGCCACCTCCCACACATCATAGGCCTCATTGTGGGGCTTGTATGGGCCTCCAAAGGCCTTCAATGCCATTCTTATCATCCATGCCGCTTGTAGAGCTTGAAGTTCCATATCTTGGCCTTGGATGTAAGTCTTGAAATGAGGTGTGCCAAGTAGGATCGTATCAAGATCCCTAAAAAATTCAACGCACCTATAAAGCAAATCAAATATTATCATTATACTTTCCTGACAAGAAAGAAATTTCCAAATTGAACAATAACGAACCATACATCTAAGAACAAAAAAATATATTCTTATTCCTTGTATTCTCTTGTTTTTATACAGAGGACTCAGTATGAGCCGACATCAAATATTTAGGTCTTCATTAGTGTCCTCCTAATATAATCACAATCCACATATATAGAAGATATTGATTAATTTCGAAAGAGAAACATGGTGCCCGTGTATTCTTTTCCATTTGGGATTGTTATTGATGAAAACTAAGAGTCCACCAAAAACAGTTAAGGGACCAGGTTCTTTATCTGTTCCCCGAAGCAAAAACAGCAAGTAAATGAGACACGATATTTACGTGGAAAACTCCTTGCTCAAGGGATTAAAAACCACGACCTACATCAGTAGGATTTTCAACTTCACTAACTGAGCAATGTTTTCAGATTACAAGCCCTTTGCAACCAAGGAATTAGCCCACTAATCCCTTCCCTTACAATAACTCTGTTGCAAGCACTCTCTTGACTAACTCTTGCCAAGAACCAACTAATTCAACTAAATCTAGCTGAACCTCAACTCACCATAACTAACTATAGTCAGACGTTTACACAAAAAGCTTAATAAACCAACTACCTACAGAACCCTTCTTGAAAGAAGTGTAGGTTTACAATATTAAGACCAAGAAGACAATGACTAAACAACCTAGGATTTAAGACATCTTCAGTCTTGGGATCTGGTCCTTGAAGTTATTTAGTCTTGATCTTGAAAATCTCCGAGAAAACAGTGGCGGTTGCTCTTTTCAACAATGAGAATAATATGATTTGAAGTGCTAGGTTAACCAAATGCCAACATGTTGTTTATATAGGGAACCAATGAGAGCATGTGAGGATCATGTGAGTGGCATGTGATATAGATAGAGACATTGCAATGATCCTTGTCTTTTAGCCGACATGCAACTACTGTTCCGCTGTGGCTCTGAGAGTCGGAACAGTGCCACAGCTTTACAGCTGTCACGTCCGTACAGTGTCCTTAGGGGACCTGATCAAGGAGCTAGTCCTTGGTGTAAATGTCGATCATCAAAACTATGAAATGTCATAACTCATCAGTTATGAATTTGGAATTTCAACATAACTAGAACACAGAAATGGCTAAAACGTTGGAACTGATTGATTGGTATTAGAATTACATGCAAGCTCATCTTAGGCAATTATAACATACTTAAGAGATAGTTGCAAGTATTCTTATCTAGGCGGGATTGGTCTAGATTTAGAACTTTTATATGAATTGGACACTAGATTCGTACAAGAAATTCTATGCATAGTTGTATTAGGATGAGGTTTTTTAAATGACAATTTTATCCAAAAGTCAATTATGTTTTTCAAATTATATTTTAACTTTCAGAGGATATAAAAGTCGTTCAATATTTTGGAAATATTTTGGTCTTCCAACATTTAGCAAAAATTATTCGTGCTTTTAATATATGTAGACTAGTTTCTACGAACGTGCCTAGCGCGTTAATACCATGTCAATTATTAGCAAGTGCTTTGAATCAAAAGACCCTTTGTAAAATATAAGAATTATAATTAGATAGTATCTAAAGTGAATTTGCATATTAACCAACAATTCAGTTATAAGTTTTGGTCCTTAAAATTATTATGCATCATAGCGTTTCAATCCTACCGGGTTTAGTCCTAAATGCAGATGCTACATCAAATACATTTTGCAAATAAATTCAACACATAGTGTACTTCAATCTTGCAACTTGAATATTGTAATAGAAGTCGATAAATTAAAACAAAAACTAACTGACAAAAAAAATTATTATTTGATAAATCCGAAAAGGAACATATATGTTAGTTACTCATGAATGCAATAAATATTAAACCAAATTAAAATTAAATTTTACCCATATCACATAAAAGTATTTTGAGAGTTACGTTGACCGATAGTTTCTTTTGCAAATTAATATTCTTTGTATTGCCACTAACGCTGATCTATATCTCAAGTTCAAGATGGAGTTTTCAAAATCTTGATACAAATAGCACTAATCATTTTTTTACTCAGATTCGAATATAACAAAACTCAAGCTTTGTCCAAATCAAAGTAATGACTTATAACTTGGGAAGGGGGCGGGTATTTAACATTAATTTATATTTTACATATCTAGTCATATTAATTCTTGCTATTAGAACCTATTAGCTTTCGTTAGTATTCTAAAATATTTGAAAAATTGAATTACCGAGATGTTTGAAAGGGCAACGACGATGTCTGTCTCTATTCTAATATGCTGATAGCACTATTTTAATTGAATTCAAAATCTTAAATATTACTATAATTTTTTATTTTATTTTTTATCATCAACTGTTAACAATATAAATTTTGAGTCTCATACGCTTTCGTCCTCATAGTATCGATATGGTTGTAGAATTCTCAATAATATGTAGGACACAAATTTAAACGTAAGAGCAAAAACTTTTTAATTAATTACTTTGGCAACCGAAATTCAGAAATAGTATTTATTTAACATTCTATTTTGAATGTGTCATATTTTTAGTTTACCAAAATATCCAATCAATATATGGTACAATTAGAATAAAAGAATATATAAGTCGACCGATATTTAAGGGAAATTTCCGTCGTTCAACATTGTTATTTAATTACATGTCATTATAGAATTGTCTACAAAATTTCAAGAATTCCAATGTTCAATATTAAGCAAGTGATTTATATAAATTAAATCTTCTTAAAATTTTAAATTACTAAATATTTGAAGTTCTTGCCTAGTTTAAATAAAAAACTACTTAATTTTCCCAAATATTTTTAGCAGAAAAAATAATCCAAATATTTAACGCATGTCATTTAAAATTAAAATATATATGTTAATGAGTGTTGACATTATTTTATTAATCTAATGTATAAGTTATGGAGTAGAAATTAATATAGGCAAAAAGTTAGCGTTTGGTCATTTGAAATTAGAATATGTTCTCAACTTTATTATTATTTTATTGAAAATGGTAATTAAATTATTCTTTTCTTAAACACAAAACACAAAGCGAGACTTCTGAGCTATATATGCATGGTGCTCAATTCAATTGATTATAGGATTGGACTATAAGACTTTGTTTTTACATCAATAACTGATTACGTTATGGTCTCCCTTTAATGACAATTATGTCCTTTTCTAGTAGAAGTTAAAGCATAAATTAAGGGTATAAAAGTCGATTAATATTTAAAGGTTATTTTGGTCGACCAACATTTATATTTATGCTTTTAAAATAATATAAATAGATATAGATATAGATACTAGTCTCAATGAACGTGGCTTGCACGTTAATAATAGCACGTAGATGTTCAAACGATCAATATTAACTATGTTGTTCCCCCGCTTCTTCCACAATTGCATATCCTTTTGTGAGTAAAGTGCCAGCAATATTTCATAATGAACCAATTACTTGTTATCAATCTGTATTACCAAAAAAAAAAACGTCGAAACAGTAACAAATAATTTCTGGAAACAAATAACGTAAGCGGACAGAACCGAAAAAATAAGAACGATTGTCCGAAAATTATGTAAGAACAAATCGAGCCCACTGAATTCACAGTGTGTCCTTAAGGAAATTATTCCCCTCAATGTACCCGAGGTGTTGGAATCTTTCCTCCCGGGATAGAACAATTTACTCACCAAAATAGAGGTACAGCAAATTAAGGTGTTGCGAACCACTCGAAGGTAGTATATCACACGAGAATTTTAAGAAGTGCGAAAGAAGAAGATGAATGTCGAGAGATTTTTCGTAAGGAACAATTCGAGGATCAACAAATATATAACTTTGTTTGGGAAACGATTTACAACTTTTCGGAAAAGGTTTGCAACTTTTCATGAAAGGTTGCAACCTGTCAGAAAATTCCGTTGGAAAAAACGGAGGGAAATGTTTTAAATTAATCCGGGAAAGAAAGAAACGCGGGTCAGACACGCGGATCCGGGTCACTAACGGGTCAGGATCTGAAAATAATTAATTAATTAATTAATTAAAATTAAAAGAATTTTGGTTCAAAAAGATTATCAATCAATCATTTGACCAAATCCAAATCCAAATCCAAATCCAAAGCCAAAGCCGAAGCCGAAGCCGAAGCCGAGCCGAGCGAGCGACGACGACGGCGCGAGGGGTCCTTTCCCCCTCAACCCTTTTAGCACCTAGAGTAGGTGTAATTTAATATATACACCTCTCTTTTCCTCTCTCTTTCCTATGTGGGACAAACGCTTTAACCAAAGCAAAAGGGACCTTTACATTCCTTTTACTTTCCATCCCATCATTTCCTATTCACTAATATCAAAACCAACAATCCCCCACATGAATGGGGAATGGCTATAAGATAAAGGAATGCATGTACAAGTGTGTGATATACAAGCGAAGATTAATTGCATCTGGATAAGTAGGTTTCCCTTTGAACTTTCCGTAGTGAACTTATATCGGATATACTCGATCAATCGGTAGATGCGATATCTTTGAACCGTCGAACTTTGTTGTATATCTAGGCAATATAAGTCACACAACTAACCCTCAACCATCTATGGTTCTCACGGTTGTGTTCGTTTCAGCCATGAACACCGCCTGGTTTCGTGAATGCATAGAGAATGGGCCTTTACCATCATTCCCCTTGAAGCGGCTTATACTTCACACTCACATAGGTGATTTCTAAACGTGTAGTCCAATAGACACACTATCTAGTCATTTTCTGCCAGACTTAGATAATCATTAAAAAACTTTAATGCTTTATTAACTCATTAAAAAGCCTTAAAGTTTTATCCTTGTTTCTGAACATTGTCATCATCACGAGAATGGGTTGAGTTATTTGACAATGTTGAACCGTCATTCATAACTTTGTTTGATCTCTTTGAACCTAGTTCTTGGGATCTCCAGTCTACTAGGTAGAGTTACCGCCATGATGACTTGTCCTAGGCCTTAACCCCATTCCCCTCGATGATCTTTCAACAGCCTCTCTAGATAAGCCTTTCGTTAGCGGATCCGATACGTTATCTCTTGACTTTACGTAGTCAATAGTGATAACACCACTAGAGAGTAGTTGTCTAACAGTATTGTGTCGCCGTCGAATGTGACGCGATTTTCCATTATACATAACGCTCCCTGCCCTACCTATTGCCGCTTGGCTATCACAATGTATACATATAGGTGCCAAAGGTTTGGGCCAAAATGGAATATCTTCCAAGAAATTTTGGAGCCATTCAGCTTCTTCACCGGCCTTGTCTAAAGCTATAAATTCAGATTCCATTGTAGAGCGGGCGATGCATGTCTGTTTTGATGATTTCCAAGACACTGCTCCTCCACCAACGGTGAAAACATATCCACTCGTGGATTTAACTTCAGATGATCCGGTGATCCAGTTTGCATCACTGTATCCTTCAATTACTGCGGGATATTTATTATAATGCAAAGCATAGTTTTGGGTGTGTTTCAAACACCCCAAGACTCGTTTCATTGCCATCCAATGAGTTTGATTGGGATTACTCGTGAATCGACTCATCTTGCTAATAGCACATGCTATGTCTGGTCGTGTACAATTCATAATATACATCAAACTTCCCAAAACTCGTGCATAGTCCAATTGTGAGTCACTTTCACTTTCATTCTTTTGAAGTGCAAAACTTACATCAATTGGAGTCTTTGCAACATTGAAATTTAAATACTTGAACTTATCAAGTACCTTTTCAATATAATGAGACTGTGATAAAGCTAGACCTTGTGGAGTTTTATGGATCCTAATTCCTAAGATCAAATCAGCAACCCCTAAGTCTTTCATGTCAAATTTGCTAGCAAGCATACGCTTCGTAGCATTTACATTGGCAATATCTCTACTCATTATCAACATGTCATCAACATATAAACAAACAATGACTTCATGATTTGGAGTATTTTTAATATAAACACATTTGTCACACTCATTAATCTTAAATCCATTTGCCAACATTGTTTGGTCAAATTTCGCATGCCATTGTTTAGGTGCTTGTTTAAGTCCATAAAGTGATTTAACAAGTTTGCACACTTTCCTTTCTTTACCAGGAACCACAAATCCCTCAGGTTGTTCCATGTAAATTTCTTCCTCCAATTCTCCATTTAGGAAAGCTGTCTTGACATCCATTTGATGGATTTCAAGACCATATACGGCTGCCAATGCCACTAACACCCGAATAGATGTTATCCTTGTTACCGGCGAATATGTGTCAAAGTAATCAAGGCCTTCTTTTTGTCTATAACCTTTGACCACAAGTCTTGCCTTATATTTGTCAATAGTGCCATCAGCTTTCATTTTCCTTTTAAAAATCCATTTTGATCCTAAAGGTTTATTTCCAGGAGGAAGATCAACCAATTCCCATGTATGATTGTTCAAAATAGATTCAATCTCACTATTGACTGCCTCTTTCCAAAATGTTGAATCAGAAGAAGACATTGCTGCTTTAAATGTTTGAGGCTCATTTTCAAGCAAGAATGTCACAAAATCTGGTCCAAAGGAAGTAGATATCCTTTGACGTTTGCTACGCCTTGGATCCTCTTCGGTTGGTTTACTTTCCTTTGGTTCTTCTCGCGGTCGTTTAGATTTTTCACTTGACAACTCACATTCAGTTTTATACGGATAAATGTTTTCAAAGAATTCAGCATTATCTGATTCAATTACCGTATTAACATGAATTTCGGGATTGTCCGATTTGTGAACCAAAAATCGACAAGCTTTGCTGTTTGTAGCATAGCCAATAAAAACACAATCCACAGTTTTTGGTCCGATTTTTACCCTTTTAGGTAAAGGAACTTGTACCTTTGCTAAACACCCCCACACTTTGAAATATTTCAAGTTGGGTTTTCTACCTTTCCATAGTTCATATGGAATGGATTGTGTTTTTTGTGGGGCACTCGTCGAGTATTCGGTTAGTCAGTAAGGATAGCTTCCCCCCACAAGCTCGCGGTAAACCGAACTTATTAGTAAAGCATTCATCATTTCTTTCAATGTCCGATTTTTCCTTTCCGCAACTCCATTGGATTGTGGTGTGTAGGGGGCAGTGGTTTGATGAATAATTCCATATTCTAAACATATCTCTGCAAAAGGAGATTCGTATTCTCCACCCCTATCACTTCTAATCATTTTTATCTTTTTATTCAATTGATTTTCGACTTCGTTCTTATATTGCTTAAATGCTTCTATTGCTTCATCCTTACTGTTTAGCAAATAAACATAACAATATCGAGTGCAATCGTCAATAAAAGTTATGAAATACTTTTTCCCACCGCGAGATGGTATTGACTTCATATCACAAATGTCGTTGTGGATTAAGTCTAAAGGATTTGAATTCTTTTGAACGTACTTATAAGAATGCTTAACAAACTTTGATTCAACACATATTTGACATTTAGATATATTACACTCAAATTTAGGCAATATTTCAAGATTAATCATTTTCCGCAAGGTTTTGTAATTGACATGTCCTAAACGAACATGCCATAAATTATTTGACTCCAATAAGTAAGAAGAAGCAGATTTTTCATTAATATTGGCAACAACCATTACATTAAGTTTGAAAAGGCCCTCAGTGAGGTAGCCCTTTCCTACAAACATATCATTCTTACTAAGTACAAACTTATCACTAACCAGCACGCACTTAAACCCATTTTTCACGAGTAGTGCGGCTGAAACTAGGTTCTTCCTAATTGATGGAACATGCATGACGTTGTTGAGAGTCAGCACCTTGCCGGATGTCATCTTCAACAGAACCTTTCCATATCCTTCAACTTTGGCTGTTGCAGTATTTCCCATGTATAGCTCCTCGTCAGGTCCAGCAGGAGTGTAGGTTGTAAATGCTTCCTTAACGGCACACACATGTCGAGTGGCGCCCGAATCAAGCCACCACTCTTTTGGGTTACCAACCAGGTTGCACTCGACAAAGATTGCACACTGTGTCATCAACATCTTCCACCATGTTTGCCTGACCCTTGTTTTTCTCTTTGTCCTTCTTAGGGGCACGACAGTCGGGAGCTTTATGGCCTGCTTTACCACAATTATAACAGTTGCCCTTGAACTTTTTCTTGTTAGGATACTTCTCCTTTCCAGAATGCCTCTTCCTTTTATTGTTCTTTTTCGGAGCAGCATCTTCAACGACATTTGCCCCTTCAATCGGTGAACTCTTACGGTACCTCTATTGCTTTTTATCTTCCTCGATCTTGAGACGAATCACAAGATCCTCCAACTTCATTTCCTTTCTCTCGTGCTTAAGATAATTCTTGAAATCTTTCCATGAGGGTGGCAACTTCTCAATCAATGCGACCCACTTGGAATGCTTCATTCACTACCATACCTTCAAAGAATAAGGTCATGGAAGATAAGTTGAAGCTCTTGAACTTGGGTTCCAACAGTTTTTCCATCCACCATTTTGTAGTCTAGGAATTTGGCAACCACAAACTTCTTCAAGCAAGCATCTTCGGTTTTGTACTTCTTTTCGAGTGCACTCCACAGTTCTTTGGAGGTCTCTACTGCACTGTAGACGTTGTACAAATCATCTTCTAAGGCACTCAAAATGTAGCCTTTGCACAAAAAATCAGCCTGTTTCCAAGCCTCAGTAACCATGAACTTCTGGTTGTCAGGCATGTCGGCGGCAGGCACGGGAGGGTCCTCATCGGTGAACTTTTGCATACCAAGGGTGGTAAGCCAAAAGAACATTCTCTGCTGCCATCCTTTAAAGTTGGCACCGGTGAACTTTGCAGGTTTCTCAGCCGGTGGCACAGCGGTACGGGTTGTAGGTGTAACCACTGGTGCAATATCTGCAGAGGGAGTTCCAGTACGGAGGAGTTCGCCTCAATTGCCATTATTTCTTTGTCATCGTCAAATGGACAAACCGTTTTAGTTAATAAAACCGTAATAGCAATTAAATCACAAACTTAAGCGATGAAGATTTTATTTCTTCAAATCGCGGTATAGTTATGAACTTTGGTATTCCAACGAAGTTTTTATACCTTCGAGTCAGAATACTAATATTCATATGGAGTAGAAAACTACAGAAGTTTTAATCTCCTTAAATGAATACGATTATATATTATAAATAATTTCCTTAAGATTGTTATCAATCGTATTACCAAAAAAAAAAAACGTCGAAACAAGAACAAATAATTTACGGAAACAAATAATTAAGCCGGATTTAAACCGAAAAAATAAGAACGATTGTCCGAAAATTATGTAAGAACGTAAATCGAGCCCATCGAATGCACGGTGTGTCCTTAAGGAAATTATTCCCTCAATGTACCCAAGGTGTTGGAATCTTTCCTCCCAGATAGAACGATTTACTCACCAAAATAGCGGTACAACAAATTAAGGTGACTGCGAACCACTCAAGGTAGTATATCACACGAGAATTTTAAGAAGTGCGGGAAAGAAGAAGATGAATGTCGAGATTTTTCGTAAGGAACAATTCGAGGATCAACAAATATATAGCTTTGTTTGGGAAACGATTTACAACTTTTCGTAAAAGGTTTGCAACTTTTCATGAAAGGTTGCAACTGTCGAAAATTCCGTTGGAAAAAACGGAGGAAATGTTTTAAATTAATCCGGGAAAGAAAGAAACGCGGGTCAGACACGCGGATCCGGGTCACTAACGGGTCAGGATCTGAAAATAATTAATTAATTAATTAATTAAAATTAAAAGAATTTTGGTTCAAAAAGATTATCAATCAATCAGATCATTTGACCAAATCCAAATCCAAATCCAAATCCAAATCCAAATCCGAAGCCGAGCCGAGCGAGCGACGACGACGGCGCGAGGGGTCCTTTCCCCCTCAACCCTTTTAGCACCTAGAGTAGGTGTAATTTAATATATACACCTCTCTTTTCCTCTCTCTTTCCTATGTGGGACAAACGCTTTAACCAAAGCAAAAGGGACTTTTTACATTCCCTTCACTTTCCATCCCATCATTTCCCATTCACTAATATCAAAACCCAACATTACTTACTATCATAGAGAACAAATAATTAAGTTTTTTAAAATGATACTAATATCATGTCAACAGTATGTTTGTGTCGATACAGATACATAGATTATGAACGTACTTTAGGGTCTTTTTCTTTTTTCATTTATTTATTTTACTTTCTTGATTGAAGGTATAAAAAGTTTTAGTTTCTCTATTAATATATTCTCTACTGCCTCATATAATTTTAATTTATCTAAATAAATTATAAAATTACTTTTATCCAAATAACTCTTTCAATCGAACTCAAAATGATATCCTTCATCTTTTAGCGGGGAAAGACTAATTTAGAGGATGAAGGTGTATCCAATGACACATTAATTTCCTCAGTCATCATAATTCATTTTTATCTTTTTTTTTTTTTTTTTTGGGCCAATAAACGGATTTTATTACCAAACAGTAGATAGTTACAGCTAAACCAAAAAAAAAAAAAAAAAAGATAGAAGAAGCAAGGAAAACATAACAATGCACTGTTATTGGACACAGCCAACCTCAACACTCTTCCTATATATATGCATCTCACTCTATCTGGTCACCAGTTCTCCATCTAACAATGTAATGCACAAAATCATCATAGCATCAATTCAATATCATCTCAAGGATAGAATTTCATACTATCCAGTTTCCTCACAAGCTTATCCTTTAGCCTTCCTCTAAAGCAAATATCCTGAATGAGTTCTCGCACCACATGGTCAGCAGGTCTTCATTTAATTAAACAACTAACTTAAATATATTGACTAAAATTTTTAAAAATACTAAATAGAATTTATTTTCCAAACAGTTAATTGACCTTGTTCAACGTAACCTCTAATAGTCAAAACCTAACATAAACAATACTATCCAACGTAACCTCTAATTGACTTGAAATTTGCTATGAACTTCGTCGCTAATTCGTCTCTAAATTGCTCGTAGCTAATAGAACTTTTTGATAATCTATGCTAAATAGGATTAGCAACAGATTTTGTTGTTTAACTACAAAATTTGTCCGTCGCTAATTCTTGTTTTTCTAGTAGTGGTAAGGAAGATTCTTGTGAGCATTTGGAATATTGGCAGATTGGACCATCAATACCTGCTTCCCGTTGATTTGCACTATAACGAGAAAAAGCTTTTGGTATTTAGGATATTGATAACGTCTAAATCTACTCCTAAAAGAAAAAGTGTACATGGTTATCGCAATATAATTTATCCAACTATGAGCCTGGGTGGATCCCACAGAGAACAATATAAAGGCGATTAAGAAAGTTAAGAATTTATCACCAACTAAGCTAAGTCAAACACATTTTCAATATTTGATTGTTTATTTAAAAACTAACAAAGACAAAACTAACCTAGAAAGCAAGTAAACTGATCAATAGCCACAAGCATGGATACAAGGGAATTTACACTAACGATCCAATGTATTTTACGATTTTACAACTAAGAGCAAGTTTATGTTAGTAGATCATGATTTCTAAAATCTCATTGAAAGTCTTCTAACCAAATCAATTAATTTCACTCTAAGCTTTTTCAAGCCTTAGAGTGTGATATTAGGCACAATCAATTTAACCTCAAGTTAACTATCCTATTCCCAGGTCAAGCTATTAGATGAAGTTTAAAGCCCCAAATCCTTGTTAATCAATCTTTCCCAACCTCAATTTTCCTCTTCCGAGCTCAAATCGAAGTAAATGGGTGAGTCCTAGGGTTAGCTAATCCCTTAAGAAGCATTAAAGATAAGATTAATTAAATAAACAAAGACCCACTTTATTAGCAATAAAAATTATTCAATACATAAGCAAAATAAGAGATTTAATTCTAGGGCAAGCACAAGTTATGCAATGAACCAAAAGAGTACTCAAAAGTAACAAAGTGAGGCACATCATGTCAAAATTTGCACTTTAGAAAAACACAACCAACTTTTTGGGAGGGGTACACATTATAGCATAAATATGCGAGATTCTAATTATATTGGTACCAAACAAGTCATGATGTCATCCCGATCCTATAAGGCTTAATTCCCTTAAGAAATCGCCCAAATATCTATCATTAGGACAAGCCGACTCAAAACTACCTAAAAACACCGGGTTCAAAAGACCATTAGCATCCTTGGGAAAAGAACCCCGGCTAAGAAAAGACAAGGATATAGCTAATACTTACGAAACATGGGCAAACATCACAACAAAACTGTTACACCTCGGAAAATTTTCCGTTGATGCACAGTGAATAGGCTAATGAAGAGCACGAAGTATATGAAGTTTCGATAAGTAAGTATTGACTTTTGAAGACCTTAAGTAAGATTTTAAAGGCATCCGATGTCAGACGAAAAAGTTGCCAAGAGAAGGCAATGTATACGATAAGTATCGAAAAAGGGTTTATGAGTAGTAAGTTGATGACAACCTAATGATGTTTGGGGAAGAGTTATAATGCCCCTTAGATTGTTAATGAAGTGATAAACAAGTGTTAAGAAGGTTCCATAAGGATTGGAGATCGAACGAGACGACGGGAACAACTTCGGAGAAGCTGTGGGTTTCACGGCCACTTCCACGGACCGTGAAACTTTGTACGGATCGTGGAATGGTCCGTGGAACTGCCAGTAGAGATGGTGGCTGGCTGGTGGTGAACCACGGACCACACCATGTTCCACGGACCGTGGAAGAGTCCGTGGAACTCCCAACGGGCTGAACTCTTCCAAGTTTATAAATGTGATCCCAACTTCATTTATTTCATTCCACACACTTCTTCATCTCTCTCAAGACCTCTAGAACATTCCATACACTTCATACACAAGAATTCAAGGAAAATTTATGATCAACTTCATCAAACCAACAATAATCAAGATTGTGAAACTCATTAAAGTCATCTAAACCAAGAAATTCCAAAAGAAGTGAATTAGGGTTTTTGG